>NW_028288902.1:2665000-2965000 GCF_059628265.1 Tinamus guttatus | reverse complement strand
GAGTCTGCATTGTCTAGAGACATTCTTTACATAGTTTATTAGTAAATGTAGATTTCTCTCCTAATAATGAGGAAAAACAGAGGGGAGGCGATTAAAGTAGCAATAACGTTATGCATATTGAAGTGAATTTTGTATTTCGTTTGCTGTTGCTTAACTAGTGTGAGGTAAGCAGACTCATTTCGGAAGAGTTCTCAAGGTAGCACCCTCAATAGTGTTTGCTGCACAGATATTGATTGGTGTGTCAAAATTTGTTCTCTCAGGACATTTCTTAGTAGCACACCTGTTTAGAAGAGATAGTGTAATTCAGTGCACAATATATTAATTTTTCCAAATACTAGATATGTGATGCACAGTTTATAGTAGCTGATGAAATGAAAATATTAAATACACATGGGTCTTATTTTTTCTGATAATTTCCTTTTTTTTTTTGTAAAATTAGAAAATCTGTATAAAACTAACAAAGACAGATAAACTGTTGTAGGGATGAAGACACCGTCCGCTGTTTTTCAAAATTGGACGTGCAAGTACTTTGTATTTCTTCTTTGGAAATGTTTTCAGCCCTGAAATACAACTGAAGCAATTAGTGAAGGCTTTGATTTAGCTTGTTATCCCCTGTTTTAAATAATTTCCTGGGAACATTGTCAGCAACTGGTGCTAGTTTATTGTGGAGCATTCTGGCTCCCTTTTGAATGTCCTCAACACACAATTCTTCCACAGACAGCAAAACTAGCTCAAAAATGTCCGTTTTCTATTTGCCTTTGTCTGCCTAAAGAGTTGTTATCCCTAAAGAGTTCATTGCAGTGCTTTCTACCTTTTTTTCAATGGTTTCTTTATACTAAAAAAAATCTCCATTTTGATCTTTTTTTCCATCTGCTCATTTGCTCCTCCACACAGTGGCACTTTTGTGCAGTGCTGTTATGTTGTTCTTTGCAACACTGTATGGAGATGCAAAGCAAATACAAACAGAATTTCCTATAGACTGAAGAAAGCATTTTGGCAGATGTCTTTTAGAATCCAAAACTAGTGAAGAGAAATATCTGGAATCCTAGTAAAATTGCTAATATTTGGGATTTTTTAAAAAAAGATATCAACAGGGACCTAAATATCTGCACCATCTGGCATATAAGGCTGTGGCAGAGAGACAACTCTCTCCAGTGCTCTGTAAAATTATGAGTGAGGACTGAAATAGAGTGTTTTATATTTTCAGATATATTGATAAATTTGGCTATTTTAGGAGAGACAGATTATATGTGACAACTGAAGAGTGACATTTGAAAGAAGTGTGAGGAAAAAAAGGTTGTTTTAGAAAAAGCTCTTGGGAAAACCTGACCACAAGGCAGTAACAGTAGCTACTGATAAATCAGATAAATACCTTAGAATGTTGGATTACCTGAAGAACTTAAGGGATATATGTTTGAATATTAGTGGAAATACAGAAGCAGAGTGAATAGTGAATAACAGTGAATAACTCCTACCTAGATTAAAGATGTAAGCCTACTTATTAAGAAAAAGAAAGGCGACTTTAAGGAATAACCTTAAAGAATAAACAGCAAATGGAAGAGAATAATGCTAAGACAGTTTATGAATAATTATTTTTAAAAATAGTTATAAGATCTCTGTGAAGAATCAAATCAAATTTAGTTGCACTAAAGGCGTCAGGATGCCCTTGTCGTACATGTTAGGTTAAGGGACGAAAAAAATTATACTTTCTCATGGAAAAACAGTTCCACTATTATTTTTCCTCAAAACTTTGCTAGGCGTTCTTCATGTGAACTTTTGGGAATAGAGAAAAACAGACTATCAGCAAAAAGAAATGTGAGACAAATGGAAGAGAAAACAAGATCAGGAAAAAGAAGGATTTTTATACAAAGCTACATTATCAAAATGGTGGCGTTCAGAGATGAGAGTGAATTTTGTAGATAAATATTGATTGCAGATGGGGTTACAGAATAATACATTCAAGCTGAAAGTTTGAATATGCTAGTAGATTGGAATTCATTTCTATGGTGTGCCTGGCTGGATATTCATCGAGCACGTATACAATAATCAGTCTTCACTGGTGCAATAATGTGTCTTCAACATAGCACATAAAATAGTAGAGGAGATACCAGCATAGAAAAAAGAATTTGGCATTCCTTTGCTGTATTTAACTTTGCAAACTAAGTATTTGCTTAGTATATGTTTCCATTAGCAAATTCACATTTTCTTTAATAAAAAAACAAAACTGCACATATTCAAAAATGAATGTTAGTGATCACTGCACTTTGATCCAGCAAGTTAGTAATGAAGTTTTAAAAGGCTTTATTCAAATTAATTGTTCAGATTTGCTACAGGGTACTAAGTCATTTAAATATGTTATATTTATAGAGAATTATGTTAAACATGGTTTAGTATGGGTTTCCTTAATTGAACAGTATTTTCTACTGTGCAAGGATGTTTCCTTGTGAGATAGATAGCCATGTTTCTAGCACAGAGATGAAATAGTTTCTTAAAGTGATTTTCTGTTATGCGCCTAATTGAGTGTTTGGCTTGATAAGTTATATTTTCTTATTCTATGCTTTCATAGTCAAGATGATAAATGCATATGAAACAATCACATTCTTTTCACGTATATGAAAGTAATTTATATATTTGCTTTTAAAGACAGCTTCTTAAAACATCCATTGTTTTTATTATGAGTTTCACTGAGAAAAACTAATTAGACATTATAGCTTTATCAACCTAAATTAAACAGTAACCCAAACAAATACTAACCCAAACAAAACAAACCTTTCATAAAATTTAAGGAAATTTTTTTTTAGTCCTACAAGTACAACTGTACAAAACAAAATTAAATATGTGTGTAGTACTTTATGCACACACGTTATTCTCTCCCTATTTTGACTGGGCCATTAATTCTTTCATTCTTAAATACTTTGTCTCACAGTAGGATACTCGCTAGTGAACTGGCACCTAAAATCATCTAGAAGGGGAGGTAGATTTCCTGGTAAATAGTATAAATCGTTTGACACTATTATTGTTCCCAGTACATCTTTTATCCTTATGCTATAGTCAAAGTCAGTTTGTAGTCAAACTTTAATTCAGACTCCTAATAAGCATGTCAACAAGTAAGTGCCTTGCTATTTCCTTTTTTTCTCTCAATACATACTATAGAAGATTTACTAATATCCTTTATAAAGGATTTGAGTATCTGACTACTAGTCTGGGCAAACATTGTTAAATGTATTCTGAGAGGTTAAAACTCTCCATGTATAGTGATTATTACATTTAGACTGAAAAATGAGAAATAACACTTGATTACCATGTCCCAAGAGGTGACTGAAATGTTTTCAGTTGCATATATTTAGTGTCTGTGCTAGTTATTATCTGGAAAATCATTATAAGATCACTATTAATTAACATAAAAATACATTGAAAAAAAATCATAATTCAAACCAATGGACTTTCCTTCATATAGATGGTAGTTCTTCCAGGTTTCTACTTACTCATTTTCATTTCCCCATCCTATACTGTATTATCTACAAATACCATATTAACTTAAATATTCATTCAAATTAGTTTTCTTCAGAGCTAAGTCTGATATCCTTCAGACTCTTTAGTTCATATATTAAGGAATATTTTCCCATTTTGATAGCAAAACACTTTAGTTTGGGACATTCACAGTGGTGAGATCTCACCAAAATGGTTCAAGTTTGACAATCACAAGTCAGATTGTTTTTGGGACCTCATTCTCAGATGTCTTTCTCCCACTCCTCTGTGCGCTGAGACCATTCAGCATTCCCCCATCTACCTGCTTTTGTCCAAGGATGCTCATCTCAAAGAGTTAATGCCTCCTCCTCTGAGATGCTTCTGCCTCGCCACTGGTTCCTCGCGCAAGCAACAGCTCCAGCCTCTGCACAAACATATCTATCTCTTCCTTCCTCCAGCACAGGAATAACCCCAGCCTCTGCCTACACACACACAAGAAGAGGGAAAAGATAAAGTAGAACTTTGAGCTCTGAGTCACATGCAGGAGGCTCTAATGTCATGCCTGCCTCAATTTTTCCCTGTTTTTAATGGGATAAGGCAGAGAAGGAGAAGTATCCTGGGAAATGTATTCATTGCACAGGCCATCCACTGGAATATGCTCTTCACGGATGGTAATGCACTGTGTGAGAGGTAGATGCTCTGCACAGCATTACTTATGCATCAGCAGGGGAACATACCCATATGTAAGACAGTGTATGCTAAAGTGTCCCATCTGTCTCACCCATCAAGGAAGAAATGTTTATCTTGACTGTGCCTATATTTGGAAGGGCTGTATTATGCATTTACCCCCACTCTGTGGCAGGAGGAATGGTGAGAAGAATCATTCTTCATTTCAATTTTCTTCTCAGAAGGAAAAGCATTTGGGTGAGACAAAATCAGGCTTAGAGAGCTTTGAGATATCAGAGTAAAAAAATACATAATTTTGAGAGCGGTCTAGCATGAAGGTTGTTTATTTGTCTTGTTCAAGCAATACAAAGCAATCTCATTCTCCTGTTTTTTTTTTCTGATGAAGACTCCTACAGATGGAACAAAAGATATGGTGTTTCTAATTTACCTGAATAAAAGAATAGGAGAAGATGAATGTATCATGTCAGCTTTCCTCTATCACATTACATGGGACACCTGCACGGACATATGCAGCCAAACACCCTGGACAGTCACAGAGGTGAGACAGAGAGACTCAGCGTTCCCCTAATGAGTCTAGTGTTGAAACTTTTCACATCCTGGAGCTGTAAAAGAGTTTTGAGGAGTAATAAGTTTGGTTGAAAGACAGTTAGAGACAATGGAGGAAAGAAGCATACAATAGCTACAAACTTCCCCTTTTTAATTTTACTTCAACCTTTTTGGATTTGACTTAAATTCTTTCAGCTGCTATAGTGCATATGTATTTTATATCATATCTTTTCTGTTGCTTTAAACTTTTTGAGTTATATTTGGCATCTACTTACAATTAAATAGCTGATCGTCTGTTAGAAAAGGAGACTTTTTTTATTCCTACATAATTGCTAGATCCCCAAGTATAGCCCTCCTAATTGGATGGATATGGCAACCTATCTTCACCTCTTAAAAAGTACATTTTATTCTGTCCCTGTTAGTGAGCAAGAGGTATATCACGAACAGTTGCTAAAAATATCTTATCATCTGATGTGTAGCTTTAATAAAACTTCTCAAAGTGCAGTGTCTGCAATGTTTCAGTAATAATGGTCCTTCCAAATACTCCTTCACTTTTTTTTTTCTTTTTTTTTTTTTTTTGAAATAGAGAGGTACAGTGTTCAGTTCCAGCAGTGGGCCAGTGTAGTAGGGCTGTTGCAGTAATTGCTCTTTCAGCATCTTCTCCCCACTTTCAGTAGACTTTTTGCTGAACAGGAGGCATCTCTACTACCCCAAGGAAGTTTTTACTGGGGGACAGCAGGATCTCTGGTCATTCCATCAGTGTCCTCTTTCTGGTTAAGTGCTTTCCCCTCCTGCTCTTCCACGATATAAGTCCATTTGTTATTTGCAAAAAACATCTTTGTCTTTCTGTAGCATTTACTGCTTCTAGATTCACTGTAAAAGTAGGATGAATATATATATTAGGATGCAGGCAATTATGTGATTATGGAGGCAGAAAAGATATTGAAAGTTGAACTATAGAAATATATAACCTCTGTGACAGCCACCCCAATGCAGAAATTCAAAGTATTTCGGTTAGATCAACATGCACACAGTAGACTATTACGCACATAGAAGAAAAATATATTTCAGATTATTAAGGCAGGAATTCAGTGTCTTTCTTCCCGATATCAAGGTGCTGAGGGCTGGTAAAATCCTAGCCCAAAACTTTATTTGGATGACTCAATCTCCAAGTTCTTTGGACCAGATTTTATTAAAGAGGCCACCAAATGAAGACAGGGTCTCTATAAAGATAGAGTGACAGGCAATGTTTTTATGCACTATGTGAATTCCAAAAACCCACAGGTGCAGGTCAGAAAATATGAGTGCTTTGACAGACAGTGCTTGCAGCCATAGTTCACAGACTTTGTCATGGCTGGATTCCAAAATTCAGTTCAGTTTTATAAAACAAATGTGTTTATTAAGCAATTAATTTATTTCCCTTCCTGGGATGCTGGAGTACTTTTACTTAATTGTATTTTTCAGAAATGATGTATTTAAATTTGTGTGTTAGAATTTGCAGAGGTGTTTAGCTAACTCTTGAAACATATTGAAACATATTGAAACTCTTGGAACTAGAGGAAATGGCCAGAAACTGAAGCATCAGAAGTTCCACAGGAACTTAAGGGAAATTTTCTTAACAGTGAGGGTGACAGAGCACTTGAACAGGCTGCCCAGAGACGTTGTGGAGTCTCCTTCTCTGGAGATGTTCAAAACCCGCTTGGACGCAGTCCTGTGCCACGTGCTCTAGGTGACCCTGCGTATGCAGGGGGATTGGACTAGATGACCTCTAGAGGTCCCTTCCAACCTTAAGCATTCTATGATTCTATGATATTCTTTCCCATATTACCATGCTTATCATATTCTTCATTACTGAGTATTTACACATTCTGGCTTGGAAAGCACACTTGAATGTGTGCAACTACAAACTTTTTTATCCAGGCAAAAAGCACAAGAATTACTGATCATATTAAAGTTTCATCAAGTTTCAAATATGTGTAAAGCAGCCAGTTCATTACGTATCTGTGTCCAGCGGAAACTAGTGTAGAGTATATCTGCTTTTAGAGCCCATGGGTTTCATTTGTAAGTGAAAGCACTAACGCAGTGAACTTGTTCTGCAAGATCGTTCAATTGTAGGGGTTGACAATGCTGTCCCATGGGACACCTTGGATTAGATTATTAGCTTGGATAAATGCCTTTCAATGGAGAAGAAAATAGTAGTTGTCTTCCTTTAAAGATCTGATTTAGAATGTTTATTGCTTTGGATTTCCTGATGGTCCTTGAAGACACAACTTCTGCTTTGCCTTGGACATAATAGAATTTTTAGTAAAGTTCTATTTACAGATTCAGGTCTACTGGTGCAAACAAGCAAACAAGCAGCAATAGAATAACAATGGCTTCAAGGAAAACGTATGCTGAGTTCTAAAGTTCTTCACAGGGATATCATGTGGCCATACTTCTGCTGAATTCCTTTTAATTGGTGATGTTTTAAAACAAGGGGGAAATGGTTTGGTGGTTCTATCCCAATTAAATTATTTAACATAAAAATATGAGCATTTGGGCATGAGAGTCTGTCTACTTCAAAGACTGAATTTAAAGAAGAAGCAGGAAATAATGACTTCAATGTGTCAGACTTGCTCCCCCATTCCATTTTATCCTATTCAGATTCTCTACCCCAATGACCACTATCAGAATTCAATGTCAATGTCAGTGAAAATTTGATTAAAACAAATGTTTCAGGATGTGCTTAACATAGCTATAAATATGAATGTGCGTATGATTAATTAGTCCTTGTATGAGACCTCCATCTAGAATGTACACAGCATTTCTTTTGTTTCTTACATGTTTTTAGTAGAGCTGTTAAATTACAAGAATTACAAGAATTTGCTGACGGTTACCTACACTGAGACATATTTTAAAATATCTGTTTTAATCCAAAAAAGAATAATGAGAATATTGTAGCTGTGTTTTCACTGCAAATAATTGCATGTTTTCTGTCTATAATTCTGACAGCAGAAAAAAACATTAGCTAAAACAAGATAGATTAAATTGTCGATACATTCATTTGTTAACAAAAGATGCCCTACAGGGCACTGTTTCCTAACTTGTGTTTTGATACTTTGTTGTCTTTTCCGGATATTTTCATTGTTTTTTTAGCAACAATTAAAAAAAAAATGATAGTGAAATCCTAAAATGTCTTTTAGAGCACACATAATTGAGGCCAGAATAGGAAGTTTTGGAATTCTGATGAATATGAAATATTTGCCATACTGTCTAATCAAAGTCAAAAGCTTTAGTAAACAGGGTGAAAACAAAGATGGTATCAAAAGAGTACTCAGTATTCTCTGTCTTTTCCAATTCTTTATCATTGGCAATGAATGCTCTTTCCGTGATGAAGCCCTTGACTATAACACACTGTCAGGTGCTCTGTGTTCCTGATCGCCTCGGCCCGCTGGTGAGCGCAGCCTGTAGGGAATGCAGACAAGGCAGCAGTGTGTGGATCTCAACGGGAAGGGCAGAAGCCTTTCTTGGGACTGACATCTGAAAGGGTGAAGGAAAGTCAGGAAACAACTTGAAAAAGCCCATTCAGCCTTGAGAGAGGCCTAGATTTTTGGATGCTTTGTTTGTATTTCACTTCCCTCCTCTCTTTTACTATCCTACCAGAATCCATTCATTCCTTCACAGAGCAACTGGCATCTATATTTTGCAAAGGGGAAGGTAGGAGGCAAAAGCTAAGACATTGTCAAAAGATTACATTAAAATGAAGGCAGCATTTGTTTAAATTCCATTATTTGTTATGACAGTATTCAAAGATATGCTGGAAATAAGTCTGACACACTCATGCTACTATAAATAAATAAAATAGAATTTAAGGATTTCCCAGGGTATCCTCTGATGTCTGATACAAGCTTGACCAAGCAGTCAAGTTTGACCAAACACATCTTATATTAAACAAGTGTATTATGAATGTAGCCACGTTTCATCTAAACTATGATATAACTGATTTTAGTTTACATGTCTAAAGTACTGAGGGGTTTAAACTGCCTGTAGTTTTCAGCCTAACCATGAAGGCCATGCTTATGGAGATCTGCAAGGTTGTTTCCGCAGAGTGATTGATTTAAGATTTGAGTTATCACTGCTTAAGCATACTTCATCTTTATTAAGTTAAACAGGAAAAGTTTGGGTTCATAGTAGAGTAGTTTGCACTTTACAACATAATCTCTGCACAAGACCTTAAAAAACATTTAGCATTTCCTCTTGCACATAGCTGAATTGATAAAATTATCTGAGGTTCTTTAGTTTTACTGATATGAAAATATATATATATATATATATATATATATATATATATATATATATATATATGCTTTCTCCCAAAGCAAATTAATTTACAAGACTCAAGCACAGATGAAAGCATCTGGTATGTAATAATAATATTTCAAAGGTTTGTCTGTGTTTCCTAAAGATGGGGTGTTGTACTTAGAAAACTGTTTAAACTTCTATTTAAAGTTTTGTTTACCAGTTTTTCAGCCCATTGTATAATTTCCAGCTGGTACTACCTTAAAGGTGTCCTTAGAGAAGAATTTTGGTCCCTGTAGTTATAAGTACCATCTTCTTCTTACCCCACAAGATATTTCAGTCACTACAATACATTTTGGTGGATTTCAAGAAGCATACACTCTCTTTTAATCTATACGCAACCTCATTTAGTGTTCAGGTCAGTAAGTGGGAAGACAGTTATGGAATCAATCATTTTGGGTTAGGGAGCACACATACTGCAAGCTTACTAATGGAATGGAAATAATGCCTGGAACATCTCCAGAACCGTCACAGTCTCAGTGGAACAATTAAATATGTATGAAGAATGTTTGCAGTGAAGTTCAAACACATCAGCCCAAGGCTTGTATTTTTGGTTTAATTTATTCACAGCCTTACTGTATATTGCTGCTTGATGGCCCAAAACACTTCTGAACACTGTGCCTCCTGCATCGTGTTTGTATCCACTGACTGACAGATACGGTGACAGTTGCTATTTTTAATCACCATCTCAGGAGCAAGGAGTAGACCCTCTAATAGTAAAGTGCAGTGTTAGTATTCAGGTTAACCGAGTTTTATTCATTAATGTTTTTGACATAATATGAGGAGTAATCTTCAGGATTAATTCAGTTTTTCTGAGAATGTTTGAGCATTTAACAAAACTTCTAGCCTGGATATGCTGGCATTATTAGGTCTTCAAATTAGAGCATTGCATGATATGGGCTGTATTCCGTATCTTCAGATCACTACTTTTATCCTTTACAAAAGAACTGCTTATACTATAGCTAGGGGCTGCCTTTTTATATTATCAGTGAACCCTGGAGCTCTTTAAATAGTTAGTGGTAATATTTCCTGATAATTAGGGTTCTTTGCCAAATGTGTAAGAGAACACCTGCTATTTTGAGTGTCAATAAGTCTTTGCTCTCTCTCTACCGCTTGCAGTAATAAATAAATACAAACTATTTGTGGCTTTATAAAGACATTTTGTTTCTTTTTAAGTGCTTTTAGTGCCATCATTTGTTACTGATCAGAGTGCACCAGCATATTGGTTGGTTCATCTGTTATCAATTCTTACACTGTAAGTGGGATTGTCAAATATCTAAGCTTAGTGCTATTGGCAAAGCAACTGAGCAAAGGCAGCCTTTTAAAAGGATTACTGATAATGTAATTACTTGTGGAAGATACATGGATAGCTCCGGTATCAGAACAACACCATCTTAATCTAAGGTTATTCAAGCAATAACCTTAGAAGAATAAGAGCTTGTGTTCCAGTAATGGCATTTACTCCCAATAGGGAATAACATGGTGAACCAAAGGCATTTTGCTGAAGTGAGAAACATGCCTTTTGTTTCTTTTAACTAGTTTTAAGACTGTTACCAAAACAAAACCTACTTTCTAGTGACACAGTAATTCTTTTTTTGTTGTTGTTAAATGTTTTGCAATTGGGAGCTTTTACCACTCCCAGTAGATTTTCTTCTGCCCTGGAGAAAAGTCTCTACTAATATGCCTAACTGAATCTATTATTGCTAATAATATAATAATGTTTACAGAATACATCTGGTGTTAATGTGTCCTCTTTTACCAGAGGATGCCATGTATAGAAGCTGAGTAAATTTATAACCATAGGATGAAAGATCTTGGTGATGTTGTAGAATCAACATTGTTGATATCAACAGTCAAGATGATTGATTTTTCTTAGTGAGAAAAAACACTCCCATAAGTGTACCAAAATAAGCACTTAACCTGCATCTTTTTGAAATCAGTGGTAAATGCCCAGTGGTCTTCCATGAAGCTCTTTTAGATACTGATAGCAATATTTTTTTTAAGCTAGTTCTAGTGAAGATTTTCCCCCAGCATTTAACAAGCTCCACAATACCCATAGTAATAGATTTTGTAGAGTTTTGCGGACAACTATGCTCTTGGATTAGTTTAGGCCTAAACACCTTCTTTTCTCAGCTTTGATAATTCATACTTCCTTCAGAGTGTCGATTAGTACCTTCCCATTGCTAAATAAGCAAAATTCCCATCAAAACTTGTAATTTATGTTTTTCATTATGTTTGTTTGTTTATGTTTCATCAGTCTCCATCTTCCATCTATTTAGTGAGTTTACTCTTGGCTTTTTGCATTTCTTGAAGTTCTCAGTTCTGATTTTGAGCAATAATGATTCTCATACCAATTCTATCTTTACGATCTTTTGTCAGGAACCTGACTGAATTACTTCTTATAAGAAGTGGGAAAATAATCTGACTTTATGAATTAACATGTTACATTCTTATCTTTTGAAGCATGCTCTTATGAGGTATATTGTGACAGCAGATTATGCAACAGAGTAACAAGGTCAGATTAATAAGGATTGTCACACAGATCTAGGTATGTGAACTCAGAAATAGTGATAGGTCTGAAAACATGCTTTACCCTCCTGATAGAATGAAGAATTGCCAAAATACTCATACCTTTATTGTCTCAGTTTGCCATTCTACGTTTGTATTTTAAGCATCTAAATATATAAAAATATTCCTTGAAGTTGACCTCCATGAGACCTGTGGTGCGCACACTACTAGAAAATCATACCATTAAAATGCAGTTGCCTTGTTATAGATTTTAGTATCCTTACTTTAAAAATGAGATGAATCTGTCCGTTATTAAAAACACTTCCATAAATTCTTTCCCTGCACCACATTTTAACTATCTGTCCATCCTGTTAAAGCCATGTTAGTATATTCATCATTATGGCTTCTGATCAGTTTGGAAAAAGATGAGTTACAGAAATTTAGGAGACTGTACCTCTGATTTAAGGAACAATCCCAAGACATGAACGAATCTTTTGTAAAACCTCTAGTCAATTCACCTCCCATTTTGATTTCTAAGAGCATTCATGTTATTTGAATATGTGCTATAGGGTTGCATGCTGTGACTGAGGTAATTTCTGGGACAAGGACACAAATGCAGCTCCCTACCTAGTTCTGCTGCCCATCCTAAGGGCAAGGACTAGGCTACTTCAGCTCCACAAGCCCTGGCACAGTGGCTGTACCTGTATATTTTTCATCTGCAGGGCTGATGATAACTACAGGTAAAGATGTGATCTGTTGTCCAACTACTGCTACCCATAATGCCTGTAATGTCCACTCCTTTTGCAGACTCTTTCCTCTGAAGAGCTAAAAAACTTAGAAAGTCCCTAAATGAGTATAAAGTTATTATGTCATTTGTAAATTCTGATTGATATAGATATAGGTGATGATATAGATAGTACGGTATCAGATCTGCATTTTGGATTATTTTAGGAATGAAATTGGAATGCAATTTTATCCTTCTCTTTGTAACATGAGGAAGATGGGAGAGCATTAATAAGATTCCTTCTTGGCTGCAGATGTTACTATAGTATAAAACAACTTCCCACAAAAAGACGCATTTCTATGTTTTAAAATTATATATATTTTTTCCATAGTATATGAAGTAAAACTAAGCTTGGTTTACAAAAACACAGACTTAAAAGTCTGCAAGAACTTATGCAGAAAACTCTTGGAAATGTTCTTAAACATTTCTCTTTCAAAGAGCTCCTAGGGCAGAGCTATTTTTAATGAAGTTGATGGCATGGTAGTCCAAGGTGGGAGAATCTGTTAACACAGCAGGCACACATTGCCAGCATGTTGCACTAAGCTGCAGCTGAGTTTTTGCACAGCTTTCTCCAGCGATAAGGTCCATTCCAGACTTCTAGACATCATAAGCTGCTCTGTTACCACCTTTCTAAAAGAGATGTGAGGATGTTTGTCTGCATGGGTAGGCCAGATAGCAAATATTCTTGATATCACAAACTAAATCTTTTGGGTTATTTAGTCTGGAGAAGAGGAGGCTCAGGGGAGACCTTATCGCTCTCTACAGCTACCTGAAAAGAGGTTGTAGTGTGACGGGGATCGACCTCTTCTCCAGGATAACTATGGATAAGAAAAGAGGAAATGGCCTCAGGTTGCACCAAGGGAGGTTCAGGTTAGACATTAGGAAGAATTTCTATGTGGAAGGAGTGGTGAAGCGCTGGAACAGGATGCGGAGGGACGTGGTGGAGGCACCGTCCCTGGCAGTGTTCAAGAAACGTGTAGGTGAGGCGCTTAGGGACATGGTTTAGCAGGCATGGTGATGATGGGTTTACGGATGGGCTCAATGATCTTAAAGGTCTTTTCCAACCATAATGATTCTATGATTCTATGAAAAGCTGTTTCGTTTTGTTTTTCCCCTTATGAAACATGTGATGTTTAAACCCTCTTTGAATTCTGTCTTGTCTCCAAAAAACTTCATGGGCTCAACTTCTCCCATTTAAATGTAACAACAGAGCTAGTGTCATTCATTGCAGATCCACGCATTTCTTGAACCAATTAGATACTCATGTAACTCCAGAAATTTAGGTAGAATTCGACGCGATTAGTGTCAGCATTAGATTTAGACAAATCCAGGCATGGGAAGCTCTGATGGATTTGGCAGAGAAAGTGAAGACAGTCAGTGGAAGCACTGTTTACATTTTTTTCTATGAAGCAGCATTTCCTTAAGAGCATTACGAGCATGTAGGCTGCAGCAGATCCTACCCCAGACACAGCTGTGGATCATTTGCTTTGAGGGGTGCTGGTTGCGGAGGAGATACAGTGTTGTGCAATTCCTATCCATATCACAACTGGTCGTTACCCCAGTTCTATATAGTCCATCATTGAAGCGTGCTTCAAATGCAAAGGCAGCATATGCAGATATAGGCAATCAGCTGTTACAGGGCTCATAGTTGTTATTCAAACTCAAATATTTCACAATACTTTGAATATCTCAAGTGTAAAGTCAATTCCTCCCTAAATCTAGCATTAAACTAACACCTCCACAGAGGCAAAAACCTACTTTAACTTAGTGAAGGCTGCCATTGCTTCAGATGAAATGTATTTCCTTTTTTTAGTAGTCATTGATGGGCTTATTATAGCAGAAATCTCATGGATAGATTGCTGGTAATGTTTGGAAAAGCTCAGGAATCACTATAAGTCACATTCATCTTTCTAGGCCTCATAGCTAGAAATGACAGCTTAGGCTTCCAGGAAGAACATAAAACCAAAAATCTCAGTGAAGTACTGGACAAATTCATACTTCTCTAATTTCCAATGTAGGCTGTACAACCAGAGCTTTTCAAAAGACTGGTCCTATTGGAGCTGTCCTCCACTCAACAGCCTTTGTGAAATGGATGTAGTTATTTGCACTGATGACAACCAAAACCTTAACTGATTCTTATCTCTCCAAATGTCAAAGAAGCCAAGTATCACTCCAAATGCTGATTTGAGTCAATCTCCCATCAAAAATACGAAGACTCTAATTTAGGTCCGCAAAATATTTATTAAGCCTAGGGTCTCTTTAGTGCTGCCTGGGCTACTTGGAACTCTGTATAATGATAGATGCAAAGCAAAAGCCAATGTGATATGTGAGTTGGTCGCCTCTGTCTCTGGAAGGTAGACTAGGTGGATTCCTAACCTGATCTGAATGGTTTCCTAGCAGACCCACAACCTGATACTTCATGGTGTATTGCTGCTGATGGTTTACCTAGTCCTTAGGCAGGAGAAAAGGACTGGGCCCAGCCTGTAACCTGCTTTCCCTTGAAAGAACTACTATCGTCATAACGTCAAGATGGTCATAACCCTAATGAAGAGATACACAAAAGCAGAAACTGATTATATACTAGGCCCTGGTTCCTTCAAATCCACTGTTTGTACCTCAGAAGAAAAATGGAAAAAAAATGAGAAACATTTTTCCACTTGTTCTCTGAGCTCTGGAATGCACCTGAACTCTGCAATGCAATGTCATCTGACACTGAGCGGTGCCCCTGCCCTACATCCTGCAAGGCATCCTTAGCCACTTGCATGCAGTCTAGTTTATTTTGGCAAAATATTAGCATCTTCACACTGAGATGTTACTGATTAGGGCATTAGGCATTGGAGATGGAGGCTAGAAAGTAAAGGATGACAAATTATGAAGGGAGGAACAGGAACTTTTCTTATGGTTTGTTTGGAGTTCTTCTAAAAAACTTCTTTTTCTTTTGGAGGAAATTGAAAACTTACAGAAATGCATCACTTTTGATTAAAGTTTCATTGAGAAATGTTTCTTATCTATGGGAGAGAATTTCTGATCAAAAACAGCAAGAGACCAAGTCTCCTCAGAGTAGCCAACAGTATGGCAATCAAATTCATGGGCACGAATATTAATCTGATTCTCTGCACTTTAAAATTAAGGGAGTGTGCGTGTGTCAGTCTGGCTTTACTGCACCTTTGCTGGGTTGCCTGAATATTATTACTTTTAAAGGGATTGGTTAGTTTTTTGTTTACCATAAAAGTGCTGAAAAAATGCACATAATAGTCTCAGGGTAAAACTCTGGGCTTTTCCTGAAATATTGAAAAGTTTCTGAGTGAGGTGGAGAAAAATTTCCTGACAAGCTCAAACTTTAACCAAATATGTATCTGAGCATCTTAGTGAATTTGGCCATATCAATCCTCAAGTTATTTGTGCTCTTTGCTGCTTGGAAGTTGCTCAGATATATATGTAAAAACAGGAATATTCATATTTTCACAGCACTGGGCATATAATTTATTTGGTAGCATTGATACTCAGAATATGTTTTGGTGAGTCTCATTATAAGTTTCTTTTTGGTCATTATACTTTCTAAACATATTCTGTTCTTGGACATTTTGAAGAGAAAGGAGGTCAAAATCACTGTAATCTGCATGTGACTTTTGTTAGTCTGCTAAGAACATGTGTGCCTTATACTGAAACTGGCTAAACCTGTGGGAAAACACACATACTAGTTTTTTTTTCCTGAGCTACTTTTGTACTGGTGTTAGTTCTTATTGAATCATCTGCAAAAAGTATTATATGTTAGAGTTACATATAATGAACATCAAGTGAAGTTTTGAGTGCTTCCACTAGTAAAGTCTTAGCTGAAGCAACTGCCACCTGAAATTCAGGCATCCTATGTAAATAATAATAATAATAATTAACAATAATAATAAAAATACTCTCTGTTTTGATTACATGTTTTTTTTTTCAGTAGGAACTGCGATACTTTGGTTTTAAGGTAGGGTCTTTTGCCGCTCACTATTTCATTCATAGGCAAATAGGAATGTGAATGATGTTTAACTAGTCTGCTTAGGATTCTTTTATTCAAGGGAAAATATAGTGTCATAGGTTAGTTTGGGCTAGAAGGGGCCTCAGCAGGTCTCTGGTCTCTTGTTCAAAGAAGGTTCACCTCTGAGAGCAGATCAGATTGCTCAGGGTGTTTATCCAGTTGAGTCTTGACCACCTGCAAGGACGGAGTCTACTCAGCCTTCCTGGACAACCTGTTGATACAGGCCAGGATGCTATTGTCATTCTACTGCCAGGGATTCAACATGAGCTCCTGCTCATGTTCAGGTTCCAGGGCTCCAAGACCCCTTTCTTACTAATATAAAGTGTATACTTTGGGGATTTTTTTTTAAGATAAAAATCATATTGTTCAGAAGGAATATTAAGGCTTTTTGTGGTTTTTTTTTGTGATTATTTAATTTCAGAGATACATTTAATCATAATATAATCGACTTGTTAGATGAAAGAACCTGCATTTATTCAGAGTACTTTGAAAAAAAATTAAAGAGCAGTTCAGAACAATTGCAATTATATTTTACTTTGATAATATTTGCACAAATCTAATTGCAAAAGACACAACACATCTCGATGAATGAGAAGCTACAAATTGTAGATACCATGTTGTATGGAATTTAAAATAACAAGATATTACTTGATGCATTAAAGTACTGCAAGGTTAAAATGCACAGCTAATGTAATCCAGAATGTACAAAGCTATTAAATTCTTATGATTAATTATGAACTGTACTTTTTACATTTTATTGTGGATACAATATGTTGAATGAAAAGCAGTGAGAATATAAGTGCAATATTATATAACACTCTTAACCTGCTTTTATCAAGTTTTGCATAAGAGTGACAACATGATAGCATCTGGATAAGGGCAACGTGTCCTGTGTGTTCTGCATAGCATAAATCAGAATCTGTTTTCATCTTTAATATATTGTAACTCATGATCCCAAATATAGTTAAATAAACCTGAAAACTCTTTTTTTTCCCCTCCCACAATTATTACCTGTAAGGAAAATTTTAAGACTCCGCAATATCAAAATGTTTCGCAAAATCATTTCAGTTTTCCTATGTGTTTCAAAAGGCAAATTCCCTCACCATTGTGCTGCTATTTTTCATTTGATAATCTCTAAATAAAACTTTTCAATGTTATTTTATTTAGAGATGGATTTTGACAGTTCTTATACAAAAGGTATCTGTTTTTCAATTCAAGCAGACTTTTCGCTGTTTTCTTAAAAGAAATTAAACATTGGAAACTGAATTTTGAGATTCATCTCCAGATTCAGGTGCTTGGGAATTATAAGTCTTGGTTGTGGTTGTCAATGTGCCATCTCCTACTACAGTCAACTCTACCAGCATCGTCAAGTGCAGTTCAGCTCATCCTGAGTAGAAACTTGCATTTGGTCATCTGAAACATTTGCTAGATTCCACTGCCTATACTGAGTAAAGATGGCATTTAGCTGTCAAAATACAGCCACCTACCAGAATTTGAAATGCTTTAGGGTATTCAAAAACTGCACAGGCCTACCAGACTTGACACAGGACTCACAGGGAATCTCTACCACAGCATCGGAAGGCTAAGCAAGATACTCCACAGTGCCCAACACTAAACATCTTTGTTCAGGCAAATAAAACCCATACAACATCTCTATAGGTGGTAATAACAGATTAGATATGCCAGCTCACATGCACATATATACAAAAACAGCTATGATTAAGTATCTGACTGTGGATCTGAATCCTTTATCAAATGTTTTATTGTAGCCAAACAAAACAAAATATAAAAATACGTGTAGTGTTAACAACCCGAACAGCCAGTTTCAGATAAAATGCAGAATTCACAGCTTCACAACTGAGTTAGGACAAAATTTGAGGAATTTAAATGAAGGAAAAAAAAAAAAATTTGTAACTCACCGAAAACATCCATTTCTAAAATGTTGGCAACATAGGAAGACTTTGATCAAGGCTAAAGTTTCATGAAAGACAATTCGCTTATTCATTAAAAATTTCTTTATTACTTCATTGAATTTTACTATTCTTCCAAATTACATGCTTTTAATTGGATCTTCAATACCCTTTCAAAATTAGTCAGTGTTTCTTAAAAGGACTATCTAAAAGTCCAAATACCCTAGGTCTTTGGTGACCTTGAAAATACAGTATAAAATACTCTTATGCCCTTGGCTGTTTTCAAAACTGCAATTTAAAGTTTGCAAAATCAAGAAGATATGGATATGTATCTCTAGCTCCTACTATAGCTCTAACCAGCCTAATTTTACACTCTTAGAATAGCATTTCATTGCTGTCTAAGTGTATTTGAAATAGGAATCATCTTCTCTGAAAAATGTGTCATATGTGGGTTTTTTGCACCATTTCTAAAGCTTTTATCCATTTTACATTGTGAAAATGGATAACTCATGAACTGCCATTGTCTGCATATAAACATTTTTCCTGGCAGGCAGATCTATCCTATGGCACATTCTGTGCTTGGAAAAGCATCTTTTAAAATCTTTTTCCTGTTGTTCCTTGGGCTGGCTGACTCCCACCCTACACTCCAGTGGGGTGGAGTGTACTGAGTTTTTTGATAGAATAAATGCTGTATCCATCAGAAAGTAAACCAGAGAAATTACTTGCCTTTATATAGAATTGTTTTCTCAAAATACTTTTTGCTAGAGTTAGGCCACTTCTAACTTCTGCAGTTGACCACAGATCAGAATTGGTGGCTATAACTCATGTGAATCCTCTGCTACCTTGTGTATGATATGTGTTGATTGAAAATGCTTTTTACAAGCAAGACCATGAACTTTTTTAAACTGCTTTTCATTTTCTGTGTCACAGATAGGAAATGGTATTTGGAACTTAAAGCTTACGGCTGATGAGTTTAATTTAAATGAGCTGGTGTTTGAAATAGATAACAATTTCATTTTAGTAAATTAATGGTGTGGCAAAGGAAACTCCAAGATGCTTCTACCTATAATAAAAAATGAGACTCTAGAATTCTAATATTCACCATGTGATTATATTACCTAATCTGATTCATTTTATTACACTAAACACAGTAAAATGTTTCTTCTGTGCATTTACATAAACACAATTTTAGATTTTATACAAATCTTTGTGAAAAATTTCCAAATAGCTCTGGAGTCGTATTGATATACTGTAATAGAATTACAACTATGACAGTCTAAGGATATAAGCAAAGCAAGGTTTGTGAGAGAAGCAATATCCCTCTTTCTTTGACAAACTGATATAATGGGAAGATATAAACTAGCACTGCTTATATTCACAGAAACATTTTTTCTTTTTCTAAGCATATGGAATCTATAAAACTGCAGAATAAACAATTTCAATTTTGCCAAATCCAAAGCATTCTTTATACAGTGTGCTGTCTGTTTTTTTCAGCTAACCGGGCAGAACAACTACAAGTACCAAGCAGAAGACCAAGCTTCTCAGAATGTGCACTAGCTGCTATTAATAAACATTTACCAGCCAGTCCCAGCACAGAGTTCTGTTGCTTATCGCCTGCTCTAAATACAGAATATTGCAGAACTAACGGTTTTCAAACTGGTATTTCAGAAGTCACAGCTACGAGAAAATTCTGAGTTACTTGCACGTTGTTTCCTAATGTAGAATGAGAATTAGAAATACATATTGTGATTCCTAGATGCTCAGTATGCAGTGTGACTTTCTTCTGTGAGGGTTTCTCTGTGTAGGCAGTCCGGTTCAGCTCAGGAGCACACTTTTGAGGAGGACCAGCCAGGCATCTCTCCAGCAGGTTGCTTCTCATTGTGGGTTGATCTTGGGGAATGCATAAGAGATCCCGAGGAGATGAAGTGAAAGTGGAAGGTGCCCACTGGGACTGCACCTAATGATCTCCAGCTGCTGGAGGTTGCCTACGAAATGAGGAATGTTGTGGACAAGATACAGTGTGAATATCGGGTCTGCAGCACCAAATGCTTCCACTTTAGGCTGCTGCAATACTCTGTGCCATGCAGCACTTGCTCATACAAACAAGAGTCCCTGTCCTCGTCCTTGTCCTATCATTTTCCCACCAGGCCACCTGGACTCTGGCATCTCTTCCACTCCAGACAACACCTCTGGTTTTCTCCAGTTTCTGTCCTTTGCGCTTGCTTAAATGTAGAAGTCATGCAGATATCAAGCAACAGGCAGGCTCCATATTTTATTTTAAATGGGTTTAGAGTTGCAACTTTTGACAGATTTGATAATGGAAGCCTCCCTAATTAAAACAAGTGGAATAAAAAGTGTTGGCATTTGCATATGAGCATCTGCTGTAGCAGCGTTCTTTATAGTTATTGTACACTGTGGGATGCTATGTTTGGCCAGTGCCTATTCTAGGATTAATATAGAAGGAAAGCATCAATTTGACTCAGGATCTTTCTTTCCTGAATCCAGAAAAGCATTTTTAAATTTCAAAGCAGTAGAATTTGTTTTTCTCTTTCCTTTTTTTTTATGTTTTAACACGGCATTTTTTTAAACTATTTTGTCAAATTCATGAAAAAATGCACTGCATTTGAAAACATGAACAGTAATTTACAAAACACTGATTATAGTTGTATTTTTCTTTCTCACTGCATCTTCATTCACACAGCTGAAGATTTTTTGATAAACACTGATTAACTGTTAGTTTTTATTTATATTTTAAATACACCCATATTATATGCTAATTAATATCTTAGTTTAGTAAGTTTACATTTTATGTATATGTATCATGTACAGATATTCATCTCCTTAATGAAAACAATAGTAAAACAGAATTTAACATACCATTCCTTTATTAATGTGCCTTTCTGTCCTAAGGGTACACAGTATTAAGTAATGCCAATATTAAATAATGGCAAATTAATGCCAATCTGTAATGTCAATTAACTAGCAATTTTTAAGTAATCTAGCTCTGAAAATTGTGTGCGATAGTGGGCTGTGAAGAAAAATTCTCACAATGACATCTCATATAAATCTAAAAGCTACTTTTGACTAAGCACAGCTGTTTTTTTTCTAGAAGAGGTTTAGGGAAAGGGTAAGAGGTTACTTTTTTTCCTTCTTGGAAAAGACAAAATTGAGATGAAAAAAAATAGTCAAAGTTGGTCTTTCATCTCTTCAGTTGATCTTAGCAGATCTCTTGCTTTCTGATCATCAAAGCTGCAGCTTCATAAAGGATTTGACAGAGGGTCATGCAAGATGCAGAAGAAAATTCTAAATAGCTTTAAAAATGAGCAGCTCAAAGTTGCTGGTAAATAGAACGTAATATTATCTTCCTCCCCTTATGTATGGTTGGGCAAAGAATTATACCTGAAATTTAAGCAGTGCAAAGCTTCACTTTGGCAATGTGCCAATATGAGAAATGAGGTCCCATCACAGACCAGAATTTCAGAATTTCTTTTCAGTAAACTTTGCCCTGCTGAATTAGACATGAATGTAAGAAACAGGCCCCTTGGCTTCTTCTTTTTTTTTTTTTTTTTTTTTTTTTTCCCCCAGCATTGCGTAGTTTGTGAATTTGTATGCATTTCATAGGTTGTCATTATCCTGCCAAGGACAAATTATGTTTTGTGCGGTATTCTGCTCAGTACAGATAAATAATACAGTCAAGAAGTTTGCTGCCATTCCTGAAGATACGATCAGATGGAGATACTTCTGTCTTAGATCTGGAGAAGTTGTCTTGGGAATGCATTTTTGTGGTACTATATTTGGGTAGTAGGAGCTCTGCATAGCAAATATGTATTGTGGGAGGTGGGACATGGGAAATACCAGAAAAGGGTGTCACCAAGGCCCAAAGATCTCCACACCACATGGTATCTTCTCTCATCCAAGACTTCTGAGAGCATCAGTAACCTCATGATTGACATGCCGATTTAACAGAGCAGCACAGGCAAGCCAGCCTTTGAATTTGAACTTTGCCATGGTCCATAATGCTACTGAGCAATTAGAGTGAGTACCCTACTACTGCTACCATATGTGAGCAGTTGACAGATACAGCCAGGAACACCTTTTACCAGAAAAACAGATGGCAGTTCTGTTATTCTGGAATTAAACTAAACGATGTGTCCCTACCTCTCACCAAAGAGTTGGAAAGTCTTGGGTTGCATCAACTGACTTTGGTTTCATTAGATTGCAAAAGCATGGGTGTGAAAAGCATACTCCCTATCTTCACTTCTGGCTCAGTCCGCCACAGCTCTTCCTCCACCTTTGTGTCTCGGAGAAGCCCATCTGCAGCTCTAGCACATGACTCTCTCTGAGGGCAGGATGGCTAAGGCATGTGATGGAGCAGGTGAGATTTCCATTTCAGAGAGCAGCTGTGAGAGTTTGTTTTGGATGGTCAGACTGCAAACCTCAGTATGCCAGGCAGTCTGCACACTTACCAAGCTAAGCTCTGGCATCCTCTAACACACCCTTTGAGGAGAGGTTGCCAAATTACTGTTTTCTGATGGAACAGGATCTTTATTTCTTGCCATATATAAACCTAAAGAATTATTAATGCATCTGGATGCACTTACACACTTAGAGAATAAAGAAAACAGCACTGTAGATCCTATTTTTTTTTTTTTTTTTTTTTTTTTTCTCCACAGGCGAATTTGGGCTCAGCTCATTTGTAAGTTTGGTATTGCATGGATGCAAGGCATAGGAAGAAGTGTTAACAACCAATTAGCCAGGACAGGAAAAATGAGGTCTACAATGAGATGTGGACATTGGCAAAACAAGATCACAAGGGAATCTGCAGAGTTTTGAGAGCCTTCAATTGCCAGACTGAGCTTACAAAATTCCTTTGGGAATTTGTTTTGTTAACACAGCTGTTGCATCCAGCATGCAGGGAGGCAGCTTCTGCTGCCAACATAGTAGGAATTCGAGAGTTTCAAGTCTTCCCTACCACTCAAGCTGAAACAAGCCAGGTCTTTCTGGAAGCCATGAGAAAGGTCATCTTTACTTTTGCCAATGTTGAGTTATGCCACCCAAGAAATAGGCCTGGAGAATAGGAGCAGAAACATCTGGTGAGGATTCT
Organism: Tinamus guttatus; assembly: GCF_059628265.1. Classification (NCBI taxonomy): domain Eukaryota; kingdom Metazoa; phylum Chordata; class Aves; order Tinamiformes; family Tinamidae; genus Tinamus; species Tinamus guttatus. The sequence goes on along the minus strand of NW_028288902.1, from coordinate 2,941,634 downwards.
GAGGATACAACATAGCGTAGAGGAAGGTGTGGTGTCATCACAGGATGCTGGCCTGTCTCTTCCAGAAATGGCATTCTTGGACAGTAAAGTGTGCAAAGCAGAACCCCCAGTGACAAAGACCATGCCTAAGCTTCTGGCTTTGGTTGTGCACAAAGCCAGCATTGATGCCTTGGGTGGAGAAATTTAAGACCAAACTCAATCCTAGCTACCAATTATGGAGATAAAGTCGAGAAAGCTACCTGGTACTTGAGAGGTGCTTAGCAGTAAAATTCCCTGTGTATTTTACTGAAATTTCCCTGAAATACCTGTGTACAACAGAGGTTTTAGACCATCACTGGTAGTGATAATCATCATATTGACTTTTCTGGTCCTGCCTAATAATTTTTACTTCTCACTGTGCGATTGGCCTTGGCTATGTTTTTTGCAGGCATTCTTGATTTCCGTTCTTCATAGCAACTCTGAAGAGCATAGGCTAGGCTGTAAAATGTATGTTATCACAGCTGAATAGGTGCCCAAGGCACGTAGTCATTCAATACAGCAAACTAGAATTGGAAGCGATATTTTAAAGGGCATTTCCACTGTAAAGAAAGGAGTTGCATTTCTTAATGTCTGGTACAGAAATGAGTCCATCCTCTTTTGCCTTTCCCCTCATAGCCCTTTTATAAGTAGAAGGTGGAGAGGCCTTGCCAGCACCGCTGTGAATAGCTTAACAGCATAGCTGTTTCTCAGTAATGTGCATTGCAGAATAAAGGGCAACTGCTCTGCTCGGGATACTGTGGGGTAGTTCACAGTGGTGTCATCTGATACAATTTATGTCAAGTTAAACTAAATCCTCAGCTTCTTGTCTCAATCTCCATGATACTGGGGCAATATGCTACTTTCACAAGAGATGCATTGAACTGTAACCCAGACACATTTGGTTTATAATAACCACAAAAACATGTTTAGAATATTTTGCTCTGTTCCAGGTCACAGGTCAAAAATACAACTAAACACTAATTATGTTGCTTAATGCAAACATTTGGACTGCCTATTTCTAACTATTATCGTTGCTCTCCCATTTGCTTATTCTATTAGGAGCCCATTTGCTGCTTTCCTACTTCTCTATGTCCTATTTGACATTTCAGGATGAATAAAGAAGCTCTTTCAAGTGTTTTAAGTGCATGTGCATTTCCTTATGGAAATCAGAGCTTAGCACAGCCATTGGTCTTTGAATGCTTGCAGATGAAGCATACATAAAAATACGTGTAAGCCTATGCATGCATACATACCAAAGTCGGACCTTAAATGCTTTGAACTCTGGCCCCAAAACACAAATTCATAATTCAAGAGGTCTGAGGCAGAACAGTGTTGAGCATAACTTCTGGATGCACGGTTCCCTTGGCAAACTGTGCAGCCTTGAATTACATTTCTAAATCCTCACGCGTTGAGACATGAGTGCCTCAGAATGGGAGCTAAGGAGCTCAGTGAGCTCAGCACCAAGAGCATCCTGCACTGGGCTGTAGAGAAGTGCTGAGGACTGTACTCTTTCTGCAAAAAAAAGGTCCCTTCTTTTCATCTATGGTGGGAGCATCTGTCTCCACATGAATTTCATGCATCAAGGCAACATAAGTGGGGAAAAGCTGCCTTTGTGAGTCTCAGGAGACTGTATGCATTAGGGAAGGACCATAATGATTTGTCTTTCCAGAGCAAGCTGTGCTGGGGATGTGCCAAAATGGAGCCTTTGAAAAGGTTTGTCCACTTTAGCTCCTGACAGATAGAGGATAGCTAAGCAAATGTTTGGGGGATAAGCTTGAATCCTGCTTAGCTCTAATTAAGCCTAATATGCCTCATTCCTTGTTTTTTTTTTTTTTTTCTCCTGACGCTGTTGTTGATAATGCATTCAAAGGATACTGTGTTGTTGTGCCAAACACACTGGTTAATATAACTGAATTTATTTATTAAAAAGAAAAGTAAATGTTCAATTTAGATAGTAAGGCAAAGGTAGTAGCAATTATGTCATTTTCTGTCCCTTGATAGTGTGAAGAAACATAGTCCATCAGGTCACTGAAGAATAATGTTTAGGTGACCAAATGTGTACACTACTGCTTATGGGCAGGTTTGTGCTTTTTCCTTACACAGGCCCAGCTAATTATAATTGCTTACGGAGTAGTAGTCCGTGACTGCAGGTGCACAGATTTTTCTTTACTCTGATGAACTATTTGTCATATTTGGAAGTCATAGGAAAGATTCTTCTCTTGTTTTACAGTCTTCTGTAGCTGAAGAGAATGAGACTTTATTGCAGTGGAACGAACTCTAGAGTACCACAGTTATCCAGTTGTATGTATGCATTCAGACAGTGATATGTCCCTGTTATAATACATATTTGCTGACAGCATGGACAACTTAGAGAAACCTCTCTCCCCCTCAAATCACCAGCTAAATTCATCTCCTCTTTTTGGAACTGAAAAATAATACCAAACTGCTGCTGGAAAATATGCAGAGCTATTCGTAACAGCTCAGAAAGATTTGTATTTCAATACCTTATGACAAAATTATATGAATTAGCCAAATGTGTCTTCTGGACTACTCTTACCTTCGTATGTAAGCATTATTATTTTTAATTCATTGTTCATTGCATTGTTCATCACCAAAAATGCCATAAGATGTATTGAAAACTCATACAAAGGAAGTGTTAAGAGACACAAAGCAAAGCCTTTCTACAGTTCATAGAATGTACTAATGATTAATCTTAGTACAAAGAAAATTTCTTTTATACAGACATGTATTTTTATATAAAAATTAGCCTTCACTGTTAATGTATCATAGTTCCTACAGCTGAGAAAAGATTTTTTGTAGGTATTTGGATCCTAATGTCCTTGGTGTCTTAAAAAATGTTCTTTCAAATTGTTCATTTGAATTTGGCATAGATCCTACAGTCTTTGTGATAGTGTTGTAGCTTAATTTGCCTTTATTTTACCTAACAGGTTTGCATCATAAATGAAAAAGTTGGAAGAATGCTATATCCCAACATGTTTAGATTTAGGCCAGTAGATTTCTTTTTACTATGGATACAGCTGACTGCTTTCCTATTTTGAATTAAATGATTTATTTGTATGCTTAATTTTCTTCAATCTCCTTTCATCAGCTGAAAAGTACCAATAAAACACCAGCTGACCATTAGAAGACAGATAAAATAGTATGATATATCTTCATTAGTAGGGTATGCTCTCTAAACTGTTTTCTTCTCTTGCAGGACGGTTCTATTTACCCTGACCTCTGTAGTTGTGCTTGTCATCACAACTGACTGGATCAGCTGGGACAAGTTGAATCGTGGATTTCTGCCAAGTGATGAGGTCTCAAGAGCCTTCTTGGCTTCTTTCATCCTAGTGTTTGACCTTCTCATTGTCATGCAGGTATATTGTCCTGTTTCATTCAAGCTGATAAGGCTGCCTAGTCACTCTGCTTTCGCTAGTGTAGATACTGTTTAGCTAAAACTTCACACAGGTAAATAAATGTTTAGCATGCAAGCACTATTATTAGAAATTTTTCTAACACTCTTGTGAAGACTTTGCAAAAATCCAGGTGACCTTTTTTGTTTGTTTTTGTGAAAGCATCCCTGATTTCTTTTCTTAGACTGTCAGGTAAGACCTTAATGGCTTTCCAAAAGGGAAGGCATTTTCTGCAAAAATGCCATTGGAAAAATAAATAGAAGCTACTTGTTCTGGAAATTAAAAGCATTTGTTAAGCAAATGAAAGAAATCCAGCAAAACAAAGAAAAATACTGTCCCTATTTCAAAGATTTATAATATTTGATATATGCACAATGTAGAAATGCATTTATTTAAATGCATTTATTTAAATGCATTTCTACATTGTGCATATATAATTGTGCATATATAAAATATTATAAAATATTTTTAAATTAAAATTCATATTTGCTATTGATGCTAATTTGATACTGATTGATTTGATTTGATACTGATTTGATTTGGTACGATACTGATTTGCTATTGATTAAAATTTGCTATTTGCTAATATTGATCAATTTGCCATTGATACTCCACTTTCTACTTTCACATATCATTTTTTTTTTACCTTGTTTGTGACGTATCAGTCTACTGAAATGCCTTTTGCCAGGGAGGAAATAATTCCCTAGAGCCTGCCTGATGTCTGCTCCTTTGAATCTCGCTGTTAAGTAGAGGGCTTGGGTCACAAGCCAAACACCTCCTTCATATGGTGCTATGCCCTGTGCTTTGCATTTTTCTGTGGTTTGACTTTGTGTGAATAACTCATCTATTGCTTTGTGAGGAATTAGGGCATTTGGGCTGAAAGTAAAAGAAATGTCAAAGGCCGGAGTGACTTTTCTGTTAGTCCTAGAAGTGTTAGACTGTTAAGCTGAAGTTTAGCAGAAATTTGAGAAGAACTGCTAGGACCTTCTCTCTCAAATAAATTATTGCCTAAGTCTGCCAGGAAAGACCATTTCTGAGAGACACCTTGTTCTCTTTACTAAGATATCTATTGCTGAATAATTGCCATAGATGTGAAACTCAGAATTTATCACCTCTGTACTAGGACATTAAATCAGTAAAAGGTCTTTTAGTTACATTTGATTTTCCAGTGGCCAGCAGTGTTCACTGCTGTCTATGGTTAGAAGAAGGTTAGGAAATGGAATTTAGTTTCAATTTCTAATGAGCTTTCTGGTACTTTTTTTACCTCCTTTTGCATTTTACATTTTGTTTGGTGTTTCAAAAAGATTTGAGAGAATGTATAATAAATTATTCTACTTCAAGGGCTGTGTAATAAAAGCATGAATGAAAATGCACAATACATCAAGCTATACTGAATTTCATATTGTATAGCAGGTAGAGAAACAGAGTTGTCTTGATATCAAATAATTATTAAATCATACTTTCATCTTTGAAAAATGCAGTCACAGTATTTTGACCTTGGAGTTGCTGCATATAGGGAAGAATTTCATTTGAAAGAGCCTGTCCTGAGTGTTATTTCATGTTTTTACAACACAAAGTGAGAGGCTCTTTTTAATTGCATTTTTGATGTATGTTTATGTGATGGAGTTTTTTATTTTAACTGATTTATTTGGGATATGCAGCTAAGTTGGCATGTTTTATTTAGTGTAGTTCTAGCATCATTGCCTCTGAAAATCAAGTTGAGTGCAACAAATCATAAATGAAAATCTCTGTCAAAATCATGATCTTCCGACTGAAATACAAGTGTACCTTTGAATTAAATGTTTGCATAGATTCTTTTTAATAGCACTGTCTGGTTCATAGAACTTTTACAGACTTAACAAGCTTTAACAACAAAACAGTAGAATTAGCAAAAAATACCTTTGGGATTAAGTGCTACAAATTCAATTTGAGGTTGGCATTAATTAATCTAGCCCAGTTCTTGAATTAAATGTGCTACAGACATTTTCTGTCTATTCGAGTGGTAGCATTAGTACTGTAAAAATGACTATGTTTAGCAAGAAGAGAAAAAAATTCTCAGTGTTGTGAAAAATAATTACATAATTGTGAAGGACTGCTTTGCCTGCCTCTCAGCCACACACTTAGTGTACAAAGACTCCTTCTGTCCAGGCAGTAAACTCTACTTAGGAGACAAGTCAGAGAGAGTCAGAGGCAAGAGCACTGACTGAAATGCAAAAGTGAAAGTCCTAGCCATAGAAATACTATGATAATGCAAGGAAACAAATCATGGAGGAGGCTGCAGGATGTAAGTGGGACCTCACAGATAGTGTGGTTTATGAATCAGGCTCCGTTCCTACCTTTCTGACAATCTCACTGTGTCTCTTCAAATCACCATGGAGACAAGGTAAAGAGACCTTGAGTTCCTATTTTAGATGTCTCCTGTGTGGACATCCCCACCTGATTTTATTCACTGTGCCTTTATAGTTGATTAAAAGATAGAGGTGTGGCAGGGATGCTGGTCCCCAGTGCTGTTTTGAGCAACTAGAGTAGCATGAGATGCAACATGCCTCAGAGGTGCACATTCCTCTGTATTGTGAATGAGCAGAGCCAGCATGTCTCAGGGGAAGTTAATCCCTCAAGCCAGACCTAAAAGAAAAGTTATGAGAGTGGCATGTAGATGATTGAGTCCTGAACAGCATCTCTGCAAGGCACTTGCTCAACTATTGCCACCTGGGCAAAGGGTGTCACTTTTGGACCATGAGGTGGATTGAGAACTGGCTAGATGGCAGAGCTCAGAGGGTCATGATAAATGGGGCCAAGTTTATTTGGAGGCCTGTGGCCAGTGGTGCCCCCAGGGGTCAGTACTGAGCCCAGTGCTGTTCAACTTGTTCATCAACGACTTGGATGAGGGCACAGAGTGCACCCTGAGCAAGTTTGTGAACAATACCAAACTGGGTGGAGTGGCTGACACTCCAGAGGGCTGCCCTGCCATTCAAAGGGACCTAGACAGGTTAGAGAGTTGGGTAGAGAGGAACTTCATGAGGTTCAACAAGGACAAGTGCAGAGTCCTGCACCTGGGGAGGAATAACCTCAGGCACCATCACAGATTAGGGGTTGACCTGCTGGAAAGCAATTCCATGGAGAGGGATTTGAGAGTCCTGGTTGACAATGAAGTTAACTATGAGTCAGCAATGTGCCCTTGTGGCCAAGAAGGCCAATGGGATCCTGGCCTGCATCAGGAGGAGCGTTGCCAGCAGGTTGAAGGAGGGGATCCTGCCCCTCTACTCAGCTCTGGTGAGGCCACACGTGGAGTACTGGGGGCAGTTCTGGGCTCCCCAGTATAAGAGGGACATTGAGCTTCTAGAGAAGGTCCAGTGTAGAGCCACGAAGATGATTAAGGGACTGGAGCATCTATCATATGAGGCAAGACTAAGTAAGTGAGGTGGGCCTGTTTAGCCTAGAGAAGAGACGAGTGAGAGGGGATCTGATCAATATGTATAAGTACCTGGGGGGAGAATGTAAAGAGGATGGGGCCAATCTCTTCTCCATGGTGGCCAGTAACAGCACAAGGGGTAATGGGTACAAATTGAAACACAGGAAGTTCCATCTAATTATGAGGAAGAACTTCTTTCCTGTGAGGGTGACAGAGCTCTGGAACAGGCTGCGCGGAGAGGTTATGGAGTGGAGTCTCCTTCTCTGGAGACTTTCAAAAGCTGCCTGGATGCCACCCTGTGCCACGTGCTCTAGGTGTCCCTGCCCTAGAGGTTCCTTCCAACCACAACCATTCTGTGATTCTGTGATACTACCTGGCCACTCAGTGTGTGAAAGGAATACACATTTCAGTGAGTCTAGGACCATGTATCAGAGATGACGGATGTGCAGGTTAGGGTGTTTGACAGTCAAGACATCTTTCCCTTTACTGAAGGCAACAAAGTTGGTCATATTCACAATCTGCTTATTTGTGCCTGCCTTGAAAACTGAGATGCCAAGATGCCTGCATATGTATACTTCTGGTATCTATAGCAATCACTGCTCTATACAGGCATGATTCTATCTTTGGTCTTAATTTCAGATTGAGTGCAGGACCACACGTTATTTAAAGCTGGGTATGCCACAATGCTGTTTCCATGTAGTTTATTATTGCAAAATTTCACATTTTTTAGTTCTGTTTGTCAATGATGTTAATGGAAAAGATGTTAATTAAAGTGGTAAATATGAAAAGTATGAAGAAATTCTGTAATTCCAGATTCCAAAGACCTCTAATTGAGCAAGTAGGCAGTACTGTTAATCCATATATTGCTTTCCTTCCCCCCACCCCTCCTTTCTGGCATCATGTTTTTGGTCAGTTTGCTAATGTGTAGGAGTCTGTGTGGTTAGATTATTAAATCTTGTGTGTCCAGAGGAGATGAATTATTCCACCCCTGATGTGTCTTTTGTGAGTATTTACAGATTTCTGTAGACTTTCAAAAGACTGTGCTGCATCTCTGTGGAGCTACATGCTGTAGCTGCCTTGCTGAGCACTGCAAATTCCACGGCGTGAATTTTTGTGCTCTCTATGATTTACTGCAACTTCTAATCTGATGTAACAGAGAGGTGTAATATCCGAGGGCTTAAATCTGCCTAGGAATGCTATTTGATTCCAGAAGGAGAATTTATTCTTCAGTAAATCGAATAAATTCTGAAGGTAGTTAAGTGGAATAGACATAAGTCAGGGAATGCTTGTTTATAAGATTCTTTGAAAAAAAATTCCATTTGTTGAATCTAAAACCAAACTACTAAAATAATCCCAGTGATATCCAATGGCAATGCTATTGTAAATGGGCACAATAGCATTTTGCGCTTCTAGATAATTTGAAATTAGTTAAAGTCAAACAGTTAGCTAATTAACAACATTCCTTACAACTAGTGATGAATATCTTTATGTAGTTATAGGATATCTGTAGATAAAAGATGTTAATAATACTCTTTTACAAATGTATATTTTTCATGATATTTTATATGATATTTTATATTTTATTTATCTTCTCAGCCCTGGTGAGGCCACATCTGCAGTACTGTGTGCAGTTCTGGGCTCCACAGTACAAGAGGGATGTGGATCTACTGGAGAGAGTCCAGCACAGGGCTACAGGGGGGCCTGGAACATCTGCCCTATGAGGAGAGGCTGAGAGCTGGGCCTGTTCAGCCTGGAGAAGAGAAGGCTGAGAGGAGACCTGATCAGTGTCTATAAGCACCTCCAGGGAGGCAGTGAGGAGGATGGTGCTGGCCTCTTTTCAGTGGTGGCCACTGATAGGACAAGAGGAAATGGGCACAAACCAAAAGTTCCGCAAGAAAAATTTCTTGACGGTGAGGGTGACAGAGCACTGGAACAGGTTGCCTAGAGAGGTTGTGCAATCTCTTTATGTGAAGATCTTCAAAACCTGCTTGGACGCAGTCCTGTGCCACGTGCTCTAGGTGACCCTGGGTGTGCAGGTGGGATTGGACTACATGACCTCTAGAGGTCCTTTCCAACCTTAACGATTCTATGATTCTATGATTCTGTGTGCTGCACTTAGTTGTGCAGTGTTTGCCCAAGAGCCCTACCGAGAGGGAAGCTCTGTGGTGCCTGCAGGATCTCCGAAGGCAAAGTATCCTGCACAGAAACAAATTTCCTGTCTTTATATATCCTTCCTACAGCCCCATCCTTCTGCAGAGCATGGAGGTTTTCCATATTAGAAATCAAGCAAAACATTCCTCAAATAATACTGAAAAATAAAACCAAATCAGAAAGACTAGAAGGGAACATCTCTTGATTTACAACTTCCATTCATTTGTACCTAATGTGGGTTCAAGTGACAGCCTTGAACACATTCCTAAACACTTTTTAACATATTGATAATGTTTCTCATGGCATTATTGGTACCACGGCATTTCTTTCTGCTGCTTCAGTCACAGGCTCTTCTCATCCATCCTGGAATTGCTGCTTTGCTTGCATGTGCCTCCACAGCTGCTACTGTTGCATTAAATCTCTTACTCCTGAAATGCTTATTTTATTTCCCTAAGTCTCCAAGGTCTGGGGTGGGGGGGGCATGTCAAGTCTTACCCCTTACTATTTTGAACTCTGTAGAACAGTAACTCTCCCGTGTTCCTGGGATGAAGAAGGAAGTTTCTGTCAGCTTTCCTGTAATTTCTGTCCATGGCTGGTGTCAAGGGAGTAGGTTATTTCCTATCATGTGTGGAGAGAGATGAGTTAGTATGGTCCCAGCAATGGCCCTTTTGACAGATCAGGTTTAAGCAGTTAAAAATGGAGTCAGGTTCACATAGAGTGAAATTGTCCCTGTGGTAGCAGGTAAGCAAGGAGAGGAGAGTTAGTCTGTGTAATCTCTGAGCCACCTGTGCATGGTCCCTCCACACCTTCTTCACATTTCTTCTTCACATTGTTGTGTTTTATATTTATGTAAGTGAATGCTGAAGAGAGGGGACAAAGATACTGCATTAGTATGTGTAATTATAACCCAAAACTTTATGATGGAATATTCCTGACAGCCAGGTGGATATATACATTCCTTTTAAAAAGTCCGTGAAACTTTCTCTCTACACCTGCTCAAACCCCATTATAAAGTGCGGTTTGTTTCTTCAACTCTTTCCTTTTCTGTGGGACTAAGAAAATGATGAGCACAATCATTTTCCTCTTGGAAAAGGTACATGTATCTTGTTCCTCATTGCACATTATATGCCCTACCTTTTTAATGAGCTGTGTGGTTTACATTGCAGTGTTTTCATTCTGTACTTGTCTAGTTTGATGAGTAGTACCATCATTTTATGCTGCGGATTTTGTCAAACAAGACATGCAAAGTTTTTAAGTTGGTTTCCTCCTTTTGCCCCAGTTGAGGATGGTTAAATCTTACTTGAATGCTTTATATTTGTTTTGGGCATTATAAACTAAATTCCAGACTCTGCTTCATCTGCTTGGTACATTTGTGCTGACTTGCATAGTCTTGTGCCAAATTTACATTTACACCAGCTCCAGGCTTGGCTCTTTTATTTTATTTTATTTTATTTTATTTTATTTTATTTTATTTTATTTTATTTTTTATTTTTTTATTTTTTATTTTTTATGTTAAGCTTTGTGATTCAATTCCCCATTTTCTAAGAAGGAAAAGCTAATATTCTATTCTTTCACTGATTGTCTGACTTGTCTGTTTGCCCCTAAGGTGTTCAGAAAAGGATCCTGTCTGATATGGTACAGATTCTGGCATAATCAGGCACTAGACCCATCTGGTACCTCTTGTATTACTCTGATATGAATACACAGAAAATGAATTAGCTCCAAAAGCTTCTCGTTTGTCAAAGTCATTCTGTTTCACCCTGTCGCTAGGTGTGTGCCATATATGTGATGATGAGGCCATTCCATTATAATTCAGCTATACTAGCCTAACATAATGCAGCAGTTCTCCTAAAGCAAAGCTTCTCCCCCTGAAACTGCCATTACTCCCCAAATGCACAGAAGAGTGAAATTCTAGGAACAAGAAAAAGTTACATATTGCTTGCAGCTACTTCAAAGCACCATTTTCATATTTGATTGGGAAGAGTCTTTTCACAGGTTCTGCCATCAGCAGGTGATGGTGCTGTGCATCATCCTTTGTTGCTGTGGGATGTGTGTCAGATGAGACCTGCGTTGTTTAAAATTCCATTGCGGTGGTGTATGTTGCGGTAACAGTGATGATGATATTCAGATCATTTCAACTCTCAACAATGTCCAGGAATATATTATTTCTTTGTAGAAATGTGCTTTGCAGTGAGAGTTATTGCATGGATCCCAAAGTGAAAAATCTGAGATGTGATTGAACTGATCCAGCTGTTTTTAAATTGCTAGAACTATGTGCAAATTGCTAGTGAACTCACATGGATTATAACTGAAAGATAAACCTCAGCTTGCCATCTCCATCTGTAGTGTTATATCTATAGTGTTATGACTGTTCATATTCTACTTTTAGCTACAGGGGCCACTGAATTTAGAGGGCTTACTGACAGGTACTATCTGAGAATACAGATCCACTCGAGTACAAGTAAAGAGCTGGGGTAAAATCAGCTTGGTTACTTTTAATCAAATCTTAGAGTGGAACAGCAGGGAGAACATGCCTGATGTTCCTGGCCTGAGTGCCATTATTTCTACTAAGTTGATTAAATGGCAGTTGTTTGTATTTACTTAGAAAGTTTGAAGGCTACTGTATTAGACTTTAAGCAAAAGACATGCTTATTTTATTGCCTTTGGGTTCTTCTAAGGTACAATAAAGCTGTTGTCCTTTTTGTTTTGGTATTACAAAGGGGATGTATGTAGTTATCTCAAGATGAGTGTCTTGAGATAACAATTACATTAGGTATTTTTGCACCTGCTTTAGTCAGAGTGTATCATGCCCATCAATAGGTAATTCATTCTCACAGTGTATAGAGGAGGGAACATTTTCCCTAGTGCTATCTAGTGATTTGAAGTTACTGTTGCAGTGTTTTCTGTCTGCCTTCAAACTAACATTTAATTACACGGCTGCATTGAATTTGGAGTCATGTCCCCATGGATCCCAGCAGGTGTACGGTAGCATCCTTAATTCAGCAAGGCTTCTAGTCTCCTGCAGGTCAGAAGCAAAGGAAGACTTTGAAATTTCCCTCCCCTAGAATCAGACCGTGTTTGCCTGGCTGTCCAGCTGGAGGCTCCTCCAGCTCCCTGGGCAGGCTGGGCTCCTTGGCGTAACGCTGAGATGTGACAGCCTGGGGACCAGCACCACAGGACACAGCGTGAGTGTGTTTTTGTGCTGGAGCAGTGAGGCAGCGTGGCTATAGAGCCTCCTAAGTAGTCTCAGTAGCAGACTGCAGCTGCCTTTGGACTATCCTAAGCCTCAGCTGGTCTGCAGTTAACCCCTTGTTTGTCTCTCCCTGGTAGTACTTAGTATTCATAATGTAGCTTTTTCATTAAGATTCCTTAGAGACAGCCTGTGCTGCAGGTGTACTAACACACTGCCACTCCTGTTGAAATGGTATGAACGGAGATAAAAGGGCTGTTAATCAAACAGGGAGGGAGCTGTGTTTTTCATCTCCCTTCCCCAGTGGTGTGATTGCTGCAGTAGCTCGTAGTGCTGTGTTCACCTTGTTGCCTCTAAAGCCGAAGCAGTGAAACCTCAGGTAGAATATAATGTGTATAGCTTGCTCCGTGTGCTTTCCGTCCCCGAGCTCCTAGTGAAGAGCGCAGCTGTGGGCATGATGGGGACCATCCACTATCGACCAATGCAACATGGAGCCATCAGGGCCTGTGTACTCGATCAGCGTCCAGCGTCTGCTTGTCCCTGCAGGAAGACAGGATAACTGTTAAGGAGCAGCTTTCAGGTCTGGCTCTGAGCAAGATCATCTGTGTCATCGGCTGGCAGGCTGCTGGACAGGGTTTGGAGCAGGAGCAGGAAAGGGGAGATGCCCCCAGGCATGTGAGTTCTGATAGTGCTTCCCACATCAGGTACTGCACAAGGTAGACAGACAAGATAGAAATTTGTGGCTGGGTAATCCATTCCATTGCCTGTGGGTGAGAATGAGGAAAAGGTGCACAATTCTTGCAACGTATCTTGCATGGATTAAGAATATAATCTTAACATCCTTCTTGGATGGCTCTTTACTTTTAGTTTCTCTTGGTGGTCTTTGTACTTGACAGTATGCAATACACAGCACACATCAAGGTTATAATTAAGTTTCCTACCACTTCAGAATGGGGTACTCAAAGCAGAGAAGCAAGTAATCCTCAACAGCAACGGTGATACCACGCACAGCATGTAATCTGTGTATGACTAGGTGGCAGAACGAAAAAGAAGTGATCTGCCTTTCCAGGTAGCTAGTGTTGGGGCAGTAGTAGGCAATGTTTTTGCCCTAAGTCCACAAGAGAGCTTTTTGAGGGCTTTGATTCAGGCTGGTTGGGTTCTGCAAACCACAGTTTGGCAAAGGCTGCTGTAAGTGCCCAGCCTGTGTCCAGCCCTGCTCCTGAACTCCATCTTTGCAGTGCTGCAGCAGCCTCTTCCCAAGCGAGATCCACAGAATCTCTCTCAGCTACAAATCGGTACCTTTGTGCTGACCTTAAGTTGCGAAGCAACAGCCGCGTCTTCTGAATGAATGTTAAATACCCTTGGGGATGCTTCTGGCATCTGGGCCAAACAATTACAGCACTAATCTAAATTATACAAATTCCTACTATTCATCAAGGTCAGGCTGCAAAGATTTGCATATCTAGACAAAGTGTTTCAAGTTCAGGGGAAGAGACAAAGAAAAGCATCTCACAAACAAGACTAACATCAGAAGTGAGCACATGAAAATTTAAGCAAACACAAATAGACTTACATGTAGGAAAATAGTGTTAAAATGAAACAACACTAGTGAGACTGCAAAGTCATGCATTCAGAAGTTCGGAAATGGCAGAATTAAGTCAAATGGTATAAACTTTTCACTTCTGTTGCGATCATGTATATGCATTATGATACAATCTTTAATTATCTATTCACATCCCATTTTTGCACAGGACCTCTGTCTCACTGGCTGCACTGGCTGAATGGTGCTCACTTAATGAGCAGCCATTCAATATTTTGTTTTATCCTTTTTGTTCAGTTTGTGGCCCTAGGCCATACTTACCACATGCTATTGAAACCTTGATATGAAGATGGAATCGTTCATTTCCTTATGTTTTTTTTTTTTTGTGGCACTCATCACTGTGGCTCCTAAGGGCTTCTCCAACACTAATGTATTTATCTTCACAATAGCCTTCACAACAGGAGCATTACTGTCCACATTTTATGCAGAGGCACAAAGAAATTAAAGTCAAAGGGTCCCTAGTTTGAGGTGTTTGAGGACATTATTTTGAAATTTTTATTATCGCTCATTTTTTAACCAAGCAATTAGCTAATTAGGGAAGAATATTATTTTGTTATGAGCACAGCCATATATTTATTTGATGTAATCTTATTTATTGTTATATGACAGCCCTATTTCTCTTGTAGAAATCAAATAGTTATGGAAGCAGTTTCTTTGCTAATAGTATAAAGCCTTTCTTAATGTAAAATTTAGTTCAGAATTAGTCTTTGCTTTACTTCCTTGGCTAGTTTTTCATACAAATGCCAGACTTCGGTGCCTGTGCATGTTTCCTTGTCTTTTTCTGTGATGGGTGAGTGTCTCTGTAGCTTATTTTTCCCCCAGAGAGTCAGCAGTCAATGCTTCACTGCTGCATTTGCTCTTTCAGTCTTTGGGGAAATCTCTGGCTAAGAGATCCATGGATCTGTTCCTGCTGATGTTTTGCCATGTGCTTGTTTTGAGTGATGGCTATGACTGTCTCATATATTTTGTTCCAGGAAAACAACTGATTGTTTTTTAAGCCAATCTCCAAGGAGACAGGGCACTCCTATCTAGGTAGTGCTGTGTACCAGTGCCAGGAAAAGAGGGCAAACACACAATTTATAACTGTCTGTGAAAATTCACTTAGTATGTCAGAGAAGTGTCACAACAGAATAGAGGGGATTCAGTCCTTCCTGACAGCAGTGACTACCCTTAACAGTGAGATGATGTTTTCACGTCCGCTTTTTTTTTCTCTTCAACTTATAGCCTACTTTCCACGCAACTTGTGGCTTCTGCAGTGGATGCAATATAGGAGAACAACAGGAGTCTCTTTCACAGTGTTTCCAGTTGATAATGAGAGCAGCTAGGCCCCATGTGCTCAAAAAGGCACGGGTTCTCTGGAGCAAACTGTGTGTGATCACAAAACTAAATAACAGTTGTATCATGCATACATGTGGTACACGCAGCTTAGCTTTGTCTTTTCCTAATTCATGACTCTTTACCTTAGAAGCTTCAATACCCTAATGAAAGCCTTTATATATGTTTGCATGTGAGTTAGCCATCTGCTCGTGTGGTTATTTTTCCTGTGAGCCACTTCCACACATACTTTGCCCATGGACTTTACCTCTGTTTTAACAGCAGAGGATGGTGATAACTGGAGTTGGGATGGCCACTCTGTACTCCAAAGGCAAAGAGACACAGGCTCTCTCTGACCTTTTCTCCAGACTTGGCTTTTCTCTGATGCTTTGAAACTGTCTTCCTCACCACTTCAGTCATCAGTGTGCTTTCTAGGACTCTGTGCTCTTGCCTTCCTTCAATTTCCTCCACTCTCGGGCTCTCTATGTAGCCTCTTCTCAATTTCCTGCCTCCAATTTCCAATCTTTCTTTGCTCTCATTTCCCTTCCCAGGCTGGCCGGGATGGACATATCCCTCCATTAACTGCACAAGCATGAGCCAGACCTTACTCCTGGCTGGCTCAGACTCAAGGCTGATGGGTCAGGATGAGGAAAGGGTTTAGGTCCTTGTGTCCCTGCTAGACTCAGGCTGAGAATGAACAGGTCTTCTCCTCCTCATCTTCTCTTGTACACGCGGTCCCAGTTTCCTTCACTCTCTTCACTCAGTGCTCTTCACCCTCCTGTATGCCACTTTCATAGTTTAAAGAGCTCTAGATGCTGAAAGATGCTTAGGCACATGGAATGATACAGAGTTTGTGAAAATATTTGGTTTTGAACCTTTAGGTGAACTCTACATCCACAAAATTAGACTTTCACAAATGTTCCAATTTGGGACAGATATTCACAGGGAAGCAAAAAGCGCATCTCTGACACAAAGTTACTCCCTTGCTAAACTGTATGTACTGACTTCAAAGCAGGAGCCTTTTTACAGTAGACAAAGCAATTTATTTTCCCTTGGTCTCACTCTTGCAATGTCTGAATGGTACTAACTGAAAATGTCAAAAACTTAAAACAGAAACAGAGAACCAAATAGAAAAAAACAACCCGAGGCAAACACCTGGCATGGACTGAGTTCAGCTCACATGGTTAAATCTGGAAAAGTTATAAGCAAGTGAAAGTTGTGTTTTGTACTTAATGGTAAGCAGCCCTACAGTTTCTGTCTATCTGTTCCATACAATGCCTGTCACAACGGTGACGGGTACCACTGTGACATAGGTTATATGAATTATTTCCCCTAATGCCATTGTGAAATTCTAATAAATTTGCATTCTGTTACTAGAAAGTAAATTCTAGTGAAAAAAAATCTCTCTTGCTGTAATTTTTGCATTTCTTTCTTCCTACAAGTTGCATCTAGGGGCTGCAAAAAGAGAAAATATGGTTTCCCAAACAGAATTTTCTTGTTCTTTTTTCTGTTAGTTGGGGGTTTTGGAAG
This sequence comes from Tinamus guttatus, assembly GCF_059628265.1. NCBI lineage: Eukaryota > Metazoa > Chordata > Aves > Tinamiformes > Tinamidae > Tinamus > Tinamus guttatus. The sequence continues at coordinate 2,925,006 of NW_028288902.1, read as the reverse complement.
AACAGTCTGCATTTGGAGGGCTCCATACCCCTTTCTCCTTCTGCCTTTCAGAAGCTTGACAGAGGGGCAGCTCTTCCCAGTGCTCCAGAACTGTTTTCTAACACCCTGGCTCAATTTTAGCCTCCAGTCTCCGACAGTGGATCCAACTTGGCAGAACTGTGTTCATTTGCCTGCAAAATTCTTAGTTAATATTGGTGACACTCAGAGTCTCAGCCACATCATTAGGTAGCTGCTTCCATTTAATTATTTCTTAACCTCATTTTCACATTAATTTTATTGCAATAATAGAGTGCTTGTCCTTTACGCTGCTCTTTTAAGTATAAGCAACTTTGAACACTGAAAATATTTGAAAAAATCTCATTTTCATTCCTCACGTATTTATGCAGTGTCCCATATTTTATAGGGAAGTTACATATTAAAGTTGGGATAAGAACATGAGCTCAGTTTTTTGTAGTGAACTAATTCCAAAAAGTAACCCATTCTGGTAGAAAAGCTTATGCAGAATTATAAAAATAAGGATTCAGAGATCAGAGATGTGATTTATGATTGTTTTTGCATCAGTAAAATCAGTGAAAGTTTTTAGTGTTATTTCTAATGGAGTAGAATTTTGTTGTTAGTACCAATTAAGTAGCAGAGTCGTGACTAAGTCAGTGTTCGGTCAAAGAAACTGTTTCTGGGATCTTTTTGGGGATCTAATTAGAATACATAATAAAATATTAAGTTTTTAGAATTAGGTATAACACAATATATAGTTGAACTTTGTATGTTTACTAAACAGGAGATAGTACTGCTACAAAATACGAGTGACATGAGTGATACTATCTCGGTAGTTTGACTCATCACTCAAAGCAAGGAGGTTGGCAGCTGTCTGAGGGAAAACTCAGAAATGAAATTGTGAAATGCAGGTAAAATGAGTAGGAAGAAGACATGAACATTTTAGGAAGAAACAGTACTTTCTACTCCTTTTGTGGCATTTGTTATTTTGAATCTCTTTTAAAAGATTTGTCTTTATCTAAGTCGTTGTTAAGAAGTACTAGTTTTGTTAGACGTTGAACAAAATTTATATTGATCAAGACTACAAGAACATGGGAAGGTTATGATAAGCTTTCTATCTCCAAGCCTCATAGATACCCTACTGTGTTATTATCAGCACTTCTAATCATCCATGCTTCTTAGGAGAGCCATGATTAAACGAATCTTTTCTGTTTAGTGGTTTCTGTAGCCAAGATCAGGGGATGTTATCATTTGGAAATAGTGCAACCCCTCCAAAAAACCCAAGTATATCTGAAACTTCTTTTGAAACTTTCTTCTGTGAATGTGTGTTTTGGTGTGGAAAGACTTCATAGGATGGAACTCTCAGAATCCACTCTGCCTCTGCAAGGTCTGCTACAAAGTGCACTAACAAGTATTATTTTAATAACTTAGATTCTGAATGGCTTTAAGGCCAATGAGGACATTTGGGCAGCCTCTGCTGTTAGAACAGCTTGCTGATGCAGACCAGTAGCCCAGTGGTCTTTAATCCCTAAATAACACAGTGATACAGTAATGACCCATGACACAGTCCTGAATTACTTTCCTGTGTTGTACCTCTCAATGCCCTATTATAGATTCTTAGAAATTGCAATGATACTTATTATGGCCTGGTTTTCTCTTATTTCCTGTTTGCATGCTTTGTAGACATGCTTTGTGCATGCAAACTGGAAAAACCTCGGTAAAAATATACTGAATTTGAGGAAACATGAAAGCAATAGTGTGTGTTTTCTTTCAAAAACATGACAGCAGGTTTATTACTCTCTGGGTTGCAAGTGAGTTTACATATTTAACAACAGAAGTGCTTTGGGTGACAGTTATCAAACGCTAGGTAGTACTGCTATAGACCAACATCTCCTAAATATGTCTTGTAATGCATTTCTCATACCTAAATTGCTACATTTGAGTGTGCATTTTTTATCTATTCATTATTTTGGCAAATGTAAATTGCCCTCCAATGTATAATTATATGTTTGAATGAGCACTGCAACTTCACTAACAGACATTTGTTCTGCAGACGTGCTAGGAGAATTATAATTGATGCCTTTTTTATCACTGAATGAAAAAAGATGAAAGTGCTGCTATAAACTGTAAGCCGAAATAAATTATGTAAAATACATAATTCACATAATGACTGTCCCTTTATAAATGTTCCTATTAAGTAACCATATCATTTGGGATAATTCCTCCTTGAGGAATGCCGTGAAAGAACAGATCATTCATTTTTGTGGCTTGGTGAATTACTCTAAAACAGATCCTCTGATGAGAAAAATGATTTAGCATTTCTTTAAACAATTGAAAATGAAGCTTGACTTTTATGTTTTCTGTCCAGAAACCTTCAGTAACTATCTTCATTATATGATTTGGCTATTCTAAACTGAAGTCCTCAGCAGGCATACATCTACTTCTCCTCTGCATGCATATACACATGCAGCACCATCCTTTAAAATCCCACCTGGTCTATTAATCACACTGAGAGAGTAATCACTCAGCTGTAGCAGTGTAGCTCCCTTGATTTATATGCCAGTAATTAAAGTCTTGGAGTCGTTTTTGGAAGTTCGGAAGCTATATGTTTATCCATACACAGTCTACAGGATCTGGTACTTCCTCCATAAAAGTGTCTCCAAGAGTAGGTAACATGTAATTTCTCAAGTCTTAGTGCATTCTGCAGCACCTTTGTCAGGAAAGTTACCAAAACTAAAACTATGAAATATTGAATTAAGTTTATCACTTGTAGATGTTAAGGAGGACGTTATGGAAGAAAATGCATTAAGGGGAAATACATACAAGTATGTCACCAGAAAAGATTACAGAAATGTAAGTTCATATGGATAGATGAGGGACAGAGCCAAAATTTTGGAACAATGGACAGTGGAAGAGGTCATCTTCCCCTTCAAAAATAGATGGGCCTGAGGCATGTCCGATTAACGCCAAAGAAAATTCTTTGTGAAAGGAAGTTGGCAAATGGTTTTCAAAAGCAACATGGGCACTGAGTTGGGGAAGGGATTTCTTGCAGAGCCAAAGGGTTAGCAGACAGGTTGCAGGAGGGCATCCTTGAGAAGGCCTGTTAGTTTGGATAAGCTTCTGCCAAGCTGTAAATACAGTTCCTTATCGACACTGCATTTTCAAACCTTCTGAGGTTTGTCCATCCTATCTTGTATGTCATTTTTAAAAAATTAAAATTCATCCTTTCCTTGTGATCAGAATAGTTGCCATATTTAGATTCAAATCTCACTGAGAAAACTTTAATTCATTCAAAGCACACCACCTACCTGTGATACGTCTTCAAGATTCAAAAAGAAACCTTATCAACATTCTGTCTCCTCCCAAGGATTTTGACGGGAATAGTTTTGAAATTCAACCAAACTGTTGTGTTTGTCAAGACTGCAGTGAGTTAGTGCAATTAGAACTTGGTTCACTGTGTTTTTGACAAGTTCTCCCAGGAGATTTCTAAACATTGAAAACCTTTTAGGATGAAGTTCATGTTTTCTGCATGCAGTTGACAGAGGCAGATATACTGCTCTGGTATAAAAAGCTGAAATTGCATTTTTCCTCTCTGGCACTCAGGAAGTGAGCTTTCGCATTGAGGTCAGAGAGAATACTGTAGAGGAGAATTATCTTCCCCAGTTTTTATTCACATTTGAGGCTATATTTTTGGTTTTATGGCCATGCTCATTCTTTAAGGCATGTGATTTATGCATGCATAGCATACAGAGATTCCTAGTAGCATTTCCCAAAGGGATAAGAAGATGAACAGCTTTTTGGGGAGGGGAGGGCAGTTTGCATGGGAGACCTTAAGTAAATAATTTCTGCAACTATTAAGACATGTACACTCCCCGTAATAAGGAGATATTTCATGTTGTTGAACTGCAATGAATGACTAATGTAATATTGCCGTGTATATGGATGATACAGTATAATAATCCAAACACTGTCTAGTTTTATGTAGCCTCTTATTATCACTAAAAATAATAAAGCTAATGTAGCCTGTCCTAATGTAGCCTGTACTAATGTAGGGAGAATTTTTTTTTTCTTATTTTTTCTCAAAACCTCTTTAGTCAAATGTACAACAAAATGAAGTAACAATATCTTATGACAAAAATCTTACAGTGGTCCATAGCAACTGGATTATCTGTAATTTTGCTTCTGCATGTTGATGAGGAGGAGTATGTTTGGGGTCTGATTTAACATATAGTTTTGTAGTTAAAGGATGTCTTCTCTTAGAAAATGTGAAACTATTTAATATAATATAATATAATAGTATAATACAGCTAGAAGGTAATACAGTAATATGAACATACTACCTATCATTCTGAGACCTTGCTCCAGTGCTGAGTAGGTTCCTCAACAGAAACCATGTAAGGGGAGGTTGCCAGCAGTCTGGAATCCTTCTATTTCATCTGTTCACAGCCTCTTGTATTAGACTGGGGACACCTTAGTGTTGGATATCTCTTTTTCCTTATCCAGATGGTTTATTAAGACCTAGTTGCTGTCGGACTTTCAGTGTCTATAGGGTAACGTCCTCTGGCACTACAACTTGCAGAGCTCTCTGAGCTGACTCAGTTTGCTAGATGTGAAATGTCAGATTCCAGTCCATATTTACTTGAGTTCTGCAGACCTCCTGGCCAAACATCCTCGAGGAACAATGTCTGTCCTTTCTGGATTTCATGGCTCCTTCTACTTATACGACCCTTCAAGCCAAATTTCACCTCAGGGTCACACTGATATTTCTTTGAAAGATTTGAAAGAAGGTTGGCAAGTCATTATTCAGGCTGCAAGAGACTTCGTTCCATGGGGGCAGGACATGTCCAACCTCCACAAGGCATTGCCTTTTCACTTCTCTTCACAACTAGAAATGTCACCAGAAATATCTGTCATCAGCTGGGAATTGGCGTGGGTGCCCTGCACATGCAATGAGTGAGGAGAACAGAAGCTGCATTTCAATGCAGTAAAAGAATGTAAGGGACACATTTTTAGTTCTGTAGCTGAACGTGTCTTCTTTCATCCATTGCTCCTGAGTCTGGTAATCCATATCTCACACACTGGGTTGAGCCTATATTTCACACCAATGCAATTATATTTTTTTCATTTATATTGAATATTTTTCATTTTCATTTCAGTTTTCATTTATATTTCCCAAGAAAATTTCCATTCCATTTCCATCCAAAAGCTGAGCCATTCCCATATAAAAGCTGCGGAAATAGTGCGTTGTACTGAGACCTAATTTGAAGTGGCTGATAGATGCTCCCATTTGATGAGGGTGCACCTCACAAGAAGAGCTAATTGAGTATATTTTTCTGATCTGATGAGAGAGATTCAAGAGAGACAGTCTTTCATGATTATTAAAATCATTATGATCCATGCTAAAAAAATAAGTAGATCATTACAAATACTGAAAAGGTATCAGTAAGGACTTATGTGTTCTGAGAGAAGACACAGTCCTCTGAGTGCGAGAGAGCACATCCCCTTAGTAGCATGTACTGGTAAGCCTAGACTTTGGGAGGATTAAGCTGAAATAACCATAGCATGATTGAGCGTGAAGTTTAGGATGCCTAAACATAGGTGTCTGTATCTAGAGTGATCTATACGCTAGTTCTCATCATGGTGAATGGAAATCTAATCCATGGTCAACAAATATGTCGACCGTTTTGGCAACACGTATAATGCAAATAAGAATGGACAAAATGAACATTTATGTAATATAGGGGCAATTTCACTTGTATTCTAGACTGCTGATGATCATCTGAAAGCAAGTTTCAAAGATACTGATGCTGACAGTGATGCTGATTTTGTATGCACTACTAACCTTTATGTTTTCTTACACCTCCTTTTGGTACCCAGATGTGTTTACACAACAGCCATGCAAACATAGCACTTCGTCCTGCACTCCAGCTGACACCAAATAAGTTTCTGTAAGTTCTAGAACAGATGTGCCTAATGCCACTCCATCCGTTTTGAAGATAAAGCTGGGGCGCATATGGGGAAGGAATTCAGGAATGTTGCATTCAGGAAATACTGCTCAGTGCATTAGCAAGTACAGTACACTGCTGCTAATTCTATTATCAGTCCAAACACCCAGGACATAGAAAAATATTTCAGTTTCAACTGAAAAACAAGAGAAGGAACTGGGAAACCAAAATCCATGTTACTTTTGTTCCCTAACGCAAAAACTAAAATGCTGATAACTAGTTTTTGCAAAGCAAGATTCCTTTCTTTTAATAGCTGTGCACATTTTTTTTCCTTACATATTAAAAATATTACTTTGAATTACCAAAACTTAGGAGGAGAATAATAATTTTTGAGGAAACTTATAGGGATTTTAAAGAAAAGGGAGTTTGCACTGCTTTTCTTTGTGTAAAACCAACTTTTAAATTTATGTGACACACTTTGTCATGCATTCCTGGTGCACCCAGTCTTTCTGAAAGTCTTACTTTCTGTCTTCTTTTTAAACATTGTCAGTTTTCTCAATATCTGACAAATGCAGCACACATTTTCATTTCTCCAGTGGAAAATGAATATTACTGTGGCACGACTTTAATCAAAGCCAACTGAATACTGTGCAAAAACAAGCAATTTACAATTACAGATAAACCAAAACAAGTTGTATAGGAGTTTCATACCGAGACCACTGGTCCAAACCTACCACTGCAGGCTTGATCTTGGCTTAATACCAAAGGACAAGCTTATAGTTTATCTTGTAATTGACTCAATATTTTATCTGAATAGACATTAGTAAAGCATTTCAAAGCATAGACCTAAAGGATTTTATTTGTGGAAGGAACAACTCCTCAGTCATCCTTTTATAATGCTGAATCAGATGATTTACCCTCCATCTACAGTGAAATACATATATTAATCTGCTTGTCCCAGATACTTTTCATTTCTGTAACACCATTTTTATTATGTTGCAAAGCTCATAGCAAGGAATATATCTGTTCAGGTATTTTATTGAAAGTCTATCTTCTTGGATTTGAGCAACACCAAAAAACAGCCTTAAGACTTGCATATCAAGCAACAAGGAAATCTATTCATGTGGATGCTTGGAAAGAAAAAGGACAATATACTGGGGACAGTTCCCTTGCTATGAAATGACTTTTGAACTCAAGAGAGAGCCTGCCATTCTTCAGGAGATAACGATGTCATTAACAGTCTTTGAAAATCCCCAAATGATCCAAATTTCATATTACTGTTTGACTGAGATGTGGGTACAGATTCCACAAGGCAAGGGTATATGTGTGAGTCCTTATGTACTTGTATTGTTGAAGATGAATATATAGCAGTATATTTAAAATTTACTTTTGTTCTCTACATCAGAGTCAATCAGAAATTTGGTCTGTTAGCATATGAGAAAAGGTTAATGCATAGAAGTGAGTTCCAGTCATGGCTGGTGACAGGAAGCTGAAGTCTCAGATATTGCTAGTTCAGTTCAGTTCAGTTCTCTTATTCCCCACGGAAATAACTTCTATAAAGTGTGTTCCTGAGGTAATTAGAAAAAAAAAATGACTACCTTGCTGGTAGTTTAGGGGAAGTTTCAGGCAGGGAACAAGATACAGTTGTGTTTCAGGAGCTGATTTCTTTGTTTCTTGCAGGTATGCCATAATGTTACTACCTTATTGAGCAGCTTATCCAGCTCAAGAATTAACTGCAAAAATTCACCCTGGTGTTTCCCACCCAGAATAATTACCTAACAGCTACATAGCTGACCTGAGGTCAGACATGGTTGAAACAGACAAGCAAGAATAGACTTATAAAAAGTGGAAAAACTCAGAGAACAGGAGAAAACAGCAGAACATTTGCTTTTAAGCAGCTTTTTAATCACTGTTTTCAGCAGTTGTGAATAGATAACCACCAGGCAAGAATGCGTTATACAGAAGGAGAACCTATCAGTGTCACTGAGATAAATTAGACCTCACATTTGCCTGTTGGAAAAGCTGGTGGACTCACACCCTATGAAAGAGAGTGTGCCTAGTGTTGTCTGCTCTGTTTCCAGAAAGGATAAAGTTGCTTCACCCTGGTCCTCCTTGATTCTGATGAGTAGCAAAAACTTGAAGGGAGTCTGTAAGAGGGAACAGTCTTTGCCTTCAAAGGGAAATGGTGATTATATTTCTTCATGTTATCACAGAGAAAGAATAGAAAGAATTAATAGCCATTACGCCTTCATGCTACTAGCAGTGTTAGTATTATCAAGCAACTAGCAGTGTTCTCTAAGGACTAGGGCAACATTGTGCTAGGTGGTGTTCAAAGACAACCAAAGGCAGCGCTGGTCCTGAAATATTTTATTGTTGATGAAAACAGTTAAGAGTTGTCTCTCATCAGGCAGGTGGATATAAGCAGTAGCAACGTCTTTGGACTTCACCGGTCAGGGTGACAGGTAATCCTAGATACCTGATGCATGAGAGCCACAAGTTTTCTCATGGACAGCAAAGGAGAGTTAGGAGAGAGGAGGAGGAGAAATCTCTGCATCTGATAGGGAGCTCTACAGGACAGAGCTTTAAATATCTAGAAAATTCATAGTCTGGATTTATAGACTGATTCTTCTATCAGCCAAGCTGTTGTAATGTAGAAAGTCAGCACCTAGGATACTGAAAGGTCTTAAATGATCTGAGTATGAAAGAAAGTGTCCCATATTTAATATGGTCAAAGAAAGGAGTGACAGGTCAAAGAAATGAATTAGGAAGATGGTCTTTGCGGCAGTATTTCTCTGTCACTAAAGAGTTGCGCTTGTGAAGACTCAAGGAAAAACGCTGATGTAGCTGAACAGCAAGTGATGAGAGCCTAGATAAGAATTTTACCTGGGGGGTTTGATAGGAATAGTCATGACTGTGATATGTTATATGGGAAAGATCTGTAGCATCAAGGTATTACTAAACTATGAGGAGTGAACAGAAGATGCCTAAATTACAGTCACACAGGAGAGAGAGTAGTGCTGTCTGTCACAAAAAGGCATCTGCCCATGAATAAGGGCATGGATATGGGTCTTTCAGTGAAAAATTGACATTTCTTGTTTTAGGCCATAGAAAAGTTTGAGATTACTGTGAGCTTGCTGTGGAGAAGTTAAAGACCGATTCTGACATTTCAGTGAGAAGAGTCACTGTTTTGAGGATTTGTGCATACACAGCTTTGTCTAGGCTCAAATGTATAAATGTGTAGATCTGAAGTGCAGAGACCAATGGCTTGTGTGGGACATGGGTGACCTCAGAATTGTTTCTTTTAAGTAAACAGGAATGGATAACAGACAAAAGGACTTTGTAATGATCTTTTAATGGAAGAGGTCATCCAAGGCCAAAGAGAAAAGATAAAGAGACCATATTGCTGCTTTCACTTGCAAGGAGGGAGCTGTCTCATTACTATTTTCATAAGCGAGAAAATCATGGAGCAAAACTTGTAGTGGTGGTTCTAGAGGAAGGCCAGGCACTTGATGAGGACAGAGAAAAATGCCCTAAGCAAAGACTCAGGAGCACAGGAGCATAAAGAAGATGGAGAGCATCAGGGTTGTAGGAGTGTCCATGCCTTGCATTGCAGGGATAACCTTTTTATACTGGATGTGAAAGTGGCCTTCAGCCCCAGGTGCTAGGAGCTCATCCACCTGGCAGTAGCTGGGGGAAAGTCCAGCGCTGACACAGCAGTAGCATTTTGGGCACCTTGTGTAACCAGGGTACCAAGAATTGTCTTGCCTGTTTCTACCCTGATTTACAGGTGTCTGATGAGGAGAAGGATAAGAACTGAGCTGATCTCGATATGCAGAGCTTGATAGGCAGACTCAGTAAAGACTTCTCACTGGAAAAGGCATATTGGAATTGCAAGAGATCAGAGCAGAAAGAAGAGCAATTCAGAACATAAAAAAAAAAAAAAAAAAAAACTTTTCCCATGCATTTTCCAAGAAGATATCTCAAGACTTAAGTAGTTTGTAGTGCTATCGTGGATTTTCCGTATCTGAAGTCTTTAAGTAAAAATTAAAGGTAGGCTGTAGGTGTACCTACAATTAGAGACTTTGGGTCGAAATTCTTGTTATGGTTGTTATATGTGAAACCAAAACAGATGAACAAATAACTCTTCCTGGCCTTGAAGACTATGAATAGATTGACGCTAATAGTGTCGACATAAAGCTGGATACATTATGACAAATAATGTTCCCCCTTTCACTCTGGAGACTAGAGTAGCACCACAGAAGTTATCCAAGGATACAGGTGGATGAAGTCAAAAGTCAAAAAACATTTTTGTTTTAGTGAGTGCTAAAACCACAGTGTCTGCAGAGCTTTCAGCCTAGTTAAATAAGGCATTGGCAGAGAACGGGAGGCAACAAACTGAGCTGTAGATTTGATCTCACAAACATAAAAGTGAGTTCTAGTCATGACTGGTGACTTCCCTTCTTATGTGCGTTCATATGAAATATTAAAATAGTATTTACATTTTAGCTACTCGCAGCTGCAGAGATCACAGCTACGGAGATCAGCACAAAGTTGCACCACTGCAGTGAAATTAGAGATAACCACAGAGGACCTGGGCCTTTGTCTCCGAATTCCAACAGCTTATTTCTTATTTCAAACACTTACTAAGATATGTTGCCATTACCTCTCATTAGATTTCATCCGTCTCTCTAATTGCCTGCCACGCGCCAACAAAACCAAAGACACCTGGAAACACACCCTTCTACTTCATAACTTAATGATATTTTTATTAATTAAAATTCCTCATTTCTGGGACAGACATGTACACATTCCTATATGATTTTTCTCAGTTCTTTCTCTGTATTTTTATTTACTTAATTATTCAGCATATATCATTACTTCTTAAAGCTGAAATATTTCGTTTGCATTTGTCTCCTTTCATGATTATGCCTGAAGAGTGCTTATATTATTTTTATTGTTATTTTGTATTTGCAGTGTACCAGCCATCCCGTGAGCTATGCAGGGATGCGCAGGAGAATAGAGGAAGGCAAGACACACTTGTTTAATCATTTTCAGCTTTTATCCCCAGTTTTCCCTGCTCAGAAAGGGGCTAGCACCTGAGCCAAGGGCACTGCCTGCACGTCAGCAGGACTCAGCCTCCCCAAACAGCCATTGCTTCTGCCCCAGTGATGGCAGAGAAAGGCCTAGTGGCATCAGGAAACCTGGCCATGATGTTCAGTTACCATTACCAAATATATCTAAAGAGGTACCAAATCGGTGCTTCCAGCACAAGTTTAATACCTTAAACCAGGACCCAGCCTTGCAGCAAACAGTGTATGCATTTGTTTGGCTTAAGGAACTAAAAGCTGGGGAGAGAAAATCAAAATACAAACTCTTTCGCAGTAGTCAGGGTTTTTCTTCTGTGCTTCTATTTAATGAGATAGCAGCTGGAAATCAGAGGTGTCCTCTTTGCCCATTGAAGCCCATCAATGATCTTAAATTCATCCTTATATTCATGCCCTTTACCTATGAGTGAAACAGGTGACAGCATTTGATCTGTGCACGCCCCAAAACTTGTCAATGATGGTGCAGACTTCTATTTCTGTATCTATTTAAGCCTTCTTGTTCTGAGTTCGTTTCTTCTTCACAGACTGAAATAAATATTCTGCAGCCTCCCAGGCTGAAAAATGCTGAATTAGATGAATGCAAGAAATTTGGTTTTGATGAATTTAGGGAAGAAATAATCTGTTCATGCAGTATGATGGATGCAAATGCAAACTAACAGTATGTCTGTAGAGATTTGTTTTTCAAACTGTAAGGGCAGATACAATCTAAATGTGGCATTTTGGGCCCTGTTCCTAATGAGACCACAGGTACTGCAGAGTTCAGGCATCTCAGTAATTAGTGTAAGAGTCAATCAAGGGAACTTTATGTAATTATCGGCTGAGAACTTAAAGGACATCACATATATCACTCATACACTGAATAAGAGCAGTTATGGCAGACCGATGTTCAGAGACCACGCAGGAAGATTACTGTGTATGAAAGCATGATGATCTGAGATCTGTTTCAGAGGGAAGCATTTGGATTTATGAAGTTGTACATTGAAACTGTTAGGGTACCTGTTAACAAATGATGCAGATTATTCCTCCTGGGTGCCTCGACTTTCTTAAGAAATGGTTGTCCTGATTACAGTAAAATTACATTACTTTTTGTTTGTCAATAGGAAAATATTGATAACACGGAACACTTTCTTAAATTCTGCATGGCAAAAGTGTCACTTTGTTGGGCTTACATATGACATCCTAATAGTGACATTAGCCAGAAAAATTAATAGTCATCCGCTGCTGTCTTACACATTAATAATAACAGAGTGATGCATTCTCAGGTGATGTGTCAATACATGGACAGCACACATGCTCATTTATCAAAGCTATGACTAAAGGAAAGCCCCAAAGGATATTAAATCACCTAAATTGAAGCTTTGTTTTCCTAAGTGCTGTGTCTGTGCTTTCATGAAAGGCAGTAGGTTTAACTCATTCTGTCAATTTCCTATTTTTTGATATTCCCTGCAAAATATTGCCTTTTATATTACTTTATTTTGTTTTGTATTATTTCTCCATTTCCAGTGGGACTGTTCTTAAACAACAGATTGTATAATCAGACTGTAGGAGGCATTACACTGAAAATCTTGTTTCTTGGCAAAGAGAAAACACACCTTAAATATAATGTCAGGAACTTCGTGTTAGCATAACTGAAATCTATGTCTTGCCCAAGCCTCATCCAAGAATTATTACTAGGTGAGATCTAATTATTGCATAAAAAGGATATTTCTGCGCAGAAGAATTTTCAGTAATAATGGCAACAGTAATACAATTAAATTTGTTAGGCAGGCACTTATTGTCTATGCTTGTACCAATGTTATGCTCCGCTGGGTTGTGAGGATGGTGGTTTCGTTCTGGTGGGGGAGAGTGTTACCACAAGCCATCATCACCTGGAGAAACATGAGGTTGATGTTGATGGTTACTGCAAACTCGGTACAAACCCTTGCTAGCAATGGCACTACCATATTAAAATTACAAGGTAAGCAGGTTGTGGTACAGTTTTGACAAACTTCACACAGTCTGTGGTGAATATGTAGAAAGTGTGGAACAAGGTACATGTGAAAGGTAGCTGCAGTTTGGAGTGTCAGATACATATTTTCTGGAGAGTTCTTCACTCTCCCGTTTTGTGTAATGCAAACAGTAGCATCCCACACTGCGATTGGATTTTTCTGTTTTGGGTTGTTTTTGTTGAAATATTTTCCAGTCCCAGTAGCTACTTGTTGAGACAAATAATAAGATAAATTGCACATCTGACAGAGCTGATGTTCTACTTGCTCATTATCAATATGCATATAGATGAGAAAAAAAAAAAGTGAACATTTTTACAAAAATCTGATGTAAAGATACAATTTAATACAAGATGCTGCTCAGAGAGATTTTATCGGTAAGCCAGCAAAAGGCAGTTAAAACAGTACGAGCAGTTGGAAAGGTTAGAGCAGGAGGTCAAATTTATGATTGCATGTTTGCTTATTTCTAGTATGAGTATGCAGAGTCCATAGCTCTCTATTTGTTTTTCTTCAGGGTTATGTAACATACTTTTTTTCTGTCAGGGCAAGGGTATATGTGAGTTAACAATGAGACATAAATTCAGAGGTGTATACTGAGTAAGTGAAATTGTAAACTGAGAACACACATCCATAAAATATTAATCTTTGAGCAGTTTTCAATGCGTACCAAATATAAGGGGATGGTTGCAGGTGCGATGTAAGAGATTGTGCAGCTGGGCAATCATTACCATATCTCACATATGCTGCATTAGTGATAAGGGAAGAGGAGCGCACCCTTATTTATATCTCTATGTATCAGCCCTTTCTCTAACTCTAGTGTCCCTGTGAACACTGAGAACCAGGTATGGAGGATTTCTCATTGCTTACACTCCTTTCAATCCATTTAATTCAGTGTCACAGTCTGTTAGCACAAATGGGCTGTTGTATTATGGCCATGTAGTACTCCCTGCTAGTAAAACTTAGTCTTCCATTTCCCTTCCTCTGTAGAAAATGTAGGAGTTGTGTAGCAGTTCTTGAAGGTTAAGTTGTGTATACTGGTTTATCTTCCAAAGATCATTCATAGTATCAAATATTTTCTCATTGACCATGCCTGGTAGGAAGGTTTCTAGCCTCAGAAAACTGAAGAAAATTAGAATTTGTTCTCTTAGAGAGATGACTACGTTGGGGTGGTTTTCATGCAGAGGAAGTATAAGCCATTTATAGGGCTCCTAGCATTCAGATTCCTTTATCTTGCTCTAGTAATTCAGATGATTTCTGCACGTGGCATTAGCTTGTGGGTTAGAAATCCCGGTGTGTGCGTGGGAACAGGGCCAGTATATTTTTCACAGCAGCTCTCCAACAGTCTGCAGCTCACAGAGTAGCCACTCAGGCAGTAATTTTAATGTTCCTAGCAGTATTGCTAGCCTTCCAGTTTGGGCTGTAATGAACCATGCTATAATATCCACTTTTAAGTGACTGATGGGGGATGCAGGTAACCAAATTAAAAGTTCCATTAAATTCCACCCCTTCTCAGCTGGGTTGCAGTGTGCTACCAAGATACGCATAATAATAGTTAAGAAATTCCACATTTCCAGTGTTACTTTTTCATCTGAAATGTAGCAGTGGAGCAAACAGTACTTGAACTGATTCAGCCAGATTATGTTGAAAGACCTTCACTTGCAAGAAGTATTCACTTAGCTGTACTAAGACCTAAAACTGAAAATACCCGACGGGCAGAATACAAAGATTTGAAAGGTCAAGTCTTCTTTAACAATTTCTTATATGTAATTTTTTCCCCTAAATTATTCACAGAAGCTGTAATTAGTGTTACAAGATTGCTGTAATAGGTACATGGTAAACCTGTTCTCATTTTTCATAGTGCATCATATAGGTATTCATATATTTGGGTAATTTCCTATTATCACCTGGTACAGTAGGTTCATTATTCCTATTCTGAGGTGAATTTTTAAACAGATAATTAGATGTAGTTGAATTCAAAATTATATTGCATTATCTGATATAAACAAGATATACTATTTCAAGTGGTTCGGTCAAAGTAAAAAAAATCTAATAATGGGAGACTTAAAAAGAAAAGCATGACAGTATCCTTTCCCTTTATTAAGTTAAATCATTTTCAAGGGCAAAAATCCTTTCCCTTTATTAAGTTAAATCATTTTCACAAAAATCTACTGTGAAAGTTTATATTTAAGCTCTTATATTTTTTTCTTTAACAGGACTGGGAGTTTCCACACTTTATGGGTGATGTTGAAGTGAATCTCCCGGGTTTGCCATCTGCACATATGCAATTGAAAGTACCTTACTTCCAAAAAATCTTCAAAGAAGAGTATCACATACATATAACTGGTATGTAACCTTACAACTGTGGTGCAGTCACATAGTTAACTGTTTCCATTTAGTAAATCTATGTTAATATGTCCTTAGTCACATTCTTTTTTGTCCCCACCCAAACATTTGCTATCTATCTTTCTCTCCAGATATCTATAGATACAATAGAAATATATATACCTGTACATGTACATGCATGTACAAGCGTGCAAAGATCTCAGGGAAATGAGGAATCTATATCGTGTAAACCAAAGAGACTTGCTCTTCATGGATTTCAGCAACTTCTTGTGACACTAAGTAATACCTCCTGTAAGCTTCAGGGATCTTTTATCTAAAACTACCCTCCAGGGGAATTAGCAGCTTATTTCATTTTCAAATCTCTTATGCTTTCAGATGCTTTTACTATGATTTATGCTAATATCTTTTCATAACTTCAGTCATTTTCCTCTGGCAAAGGCCACTCATAACCACACTTCTATCAGTCACCTTACCAGAAGCAGACAGCTAAATAACCTCAAATAGGATAGAAGTATAGATATTCAAATGGATGGCAAATATAGATATCAAGGGCCCAATCTTTGCATACTAAGAGATGCTATTTTAGTAACCATGATGAATGAAAAAGAGAAGAAGGTTTAATAGGGATAAATGTTTTGGCTTTAGCTTCAAGCAGTGCAGGAGGATATTTTGCTAAGAGAGAGAAGGATATTGTGTATTGCACAGAGAAAAAGAATGCAGATATGAATTGACAGTGGTCTTTAGCTGCTAATAAGAAACCATCATAGGACACGAGGCTACAAAGGAAAAAGATACATGAGAACATCCAAAGAGACCAGTCTGCAGCTTCTACAGAGCATGGACAAAAGGAGCATTCAAAGAAGATAAAATTATAAAGACAGGAACTAGTAGGGGAGCCATAAGCTCAGCAGGCTGCAAATGCTAAGAGAAGAAAATGTGCCAAGGAGGAAACAATGATGAAGCCCGGACAGTCAAGTTAGGCAGAGAGTGAAACCTGAGAGAAGATATTCTTAGCAGAGGAGGCAGAAATCTGAGTGGTCAAATTGAAACTGATATGAAAAAGCAGGTGCAAAAGTTACCTGCTGACTGTTGGATGAGAGAAGGCAAATGGACTGCTTGCAAACAGAAAGTTTTTCTGAAGCTGGGACTCTGCTGGAATACAGAGAGAAGAGGCAACCAGCAATAAGAAAAAAGAACTTGAGTTTATGTGTGAGTTAGTTTGAGCCATTGGTGGTTTATAGAACAGGATGTAGTGAAATGGGTAAGGATCTCATGGGCAGTGACTAGAAAATGTAAAGTGAGAGACAAGGTGTGCTGGTGATGGAAGAATGCAGTTTTGCTCCCTGAAGGTGACCAAATCTTGAGCAAAAGGGCAAGAGAGAGAAAAAGAGAATATAAGCATAAAATATTTGACATGAAATATAGTCACAGCAGTCAGAGATGTTGAAAAGATTCTGTTTTTCTGCTTCTCAATACTAAAGAATGACTTTGGAGGGGCTCAATCACACAAGTGTCCCAGATGACCTGCAGTGAATGGATGAACTGAGTAGTATGAGCAACAGGTATGCTACAGTGGACTGTGTCATCAAATATCAGAAGTACAGATAGAACTAAAGTAGGTGAAAAGCAATGGCTACACTGAAGGGCAAAGACGAAACATTTTGCATTGTAGAAAAATTGGGAGTGATGATAATCAGAGAAGACCAAAGAATAAGCAACAGCAAAAAACATAAATCAGTGATTGGAATTTCAACTAGTAGCAGTGCTGCAGTTTGAAAACAGACCAACTAAGAAAAAAACAATATTTATGCATTGTACAGTCTTCTGCAGAGAGTACTGGAGGCCTTTCTGATTTTTTGGCAAGAAGACATTCTTTAATGAGCATGAGCTAATGAATAGGAGCTGAGGAATATTTTTCCCTGCTCAGCATTAACAAGATTCATTTATTAGATTCACTAGACAAATCAATCCATTTGATTGCGTGTCACGTACTCTGTCTACTGAGTGCCTGTTTTATCTCAGTGCTACACCGTCCTTTAGGAGATCTAATGAACAGCCATAACACATGGCACAAGAACTTCCCTTTTGGTAAGTTTTGCTTGAACCATCTGTTCTTGCCATCGGTTCTTGTCTTAGGTTAGGGTATCATCCTGGATCATTTCAAGCTCTACGTTATTGTGTGGATTGGTAGGTACTTGTAATTTTCTATTCAAATCAAGGAGCTTTTGAAATAAAGAACTGGTTCAAAATATATAACAAGGTGAATGTAATCCAATCTATAATGAGACTAGAGAGTGATTCACATGAATGCAACTGCTCCTGATGATGTGAGAACAGGACATTGATAATGGCAGGGAGGTAAAGCCCACTGCTTTATTTAAGTCTTGTTTAATACTTGGGATCAAGGATGTTAAATTTAATCATATTACTTCTCATTAACAACATGGAAGAAGTAAAGACTAAGGCCTGAATATCGTTTATGTCAGTACATAATATAGGGATGAAATCAAACCACAAAATTATGACCCATGCCCTGATTTCCAAAACTGACCTCCGCCTTTACTCCCAAAGAGCAAAGACAAAGAAAACATCTGAAAAACCCATTTACTATCTTTTTCCTGATAAATTTTATGTTTTGTAACCTTTGTTCTTTTTCAATCTGTTTTGCTCACTGCTGTTCAATACAAACAAGAGCAGCCCTAGGCCTGCCCCAAGCAGCCATGTTCGGGGCTGAGTTGCTCTAATGAGCAACAGTACCGTGAAGAGGCAGCTCTAAACAGAGGGGCGTTCAGAGAGGGACAGTTCCTTAAACACCATTTCTGTCGCTGTGTGCTCACAGGCTTTGTGTAAATTTAGTGCAGATGAAGGATTTCACAGTTACATGATCTGAGTTGCCAGCTCTCATGATTTTATCACAAGTCTTAAGACGGTTGCTTTTTTTGCCTTTTTTTTTCTTCTAGTGTCAGCTCCTGGATTCAGGGACTACATGAGAATTCAGGCTTTCATATTTTTTAAATGTATCTCATGATTTCAGAAGAAAAAATAAATGTTACTTCTTCATAACTGTCTAAAATAATTCAGATAAATAGTAAGAACTATATTACTTTTAGCTCATATGCTTTCTTAGGCCTGACTTTTGATTTCTGAATCTTGTAAATAGGTAGTAATGATGAATCAACATCCTCAGCCTGTAGCTGATAGGCTTCAGTGTAATTTTAAATTGCTATTACAAGAATATCTTTTTCTTTTTTTTTTTCTTTTTTTACTAGAAACTGAATGCCTCATCTTGCTCAAAATTCTTTGCAACTAGGAACTTCTAGCAAGGATCTAGTCAGTATTAAATACTTTTATCCTGTTTTCATACTTGCTTTTATCTTTGAACATCAAAAATGACTTGAATTCCTGCATCTGCTTAGATCATCTGGATTTCCCTTGACAGATGGTTCACTGCAGTGTATGTGTGTTTTCATTCTTAGGCTGCTGTTTATGAAAACACACAGTCTAGCCTAGTTTCTATAATACCCAGGGAAATTTGTGATACTTAAAAGTAAATTTCGTTACTTCAGATTCTTTCATTGTTGAAAGGCACTCAAAGGCCTGGTTGGTATCCTTTAATAGCAGCACTGGAGATCCAAGAGCATCTGCTATCAAGTATATGGATAAGTTTCAGATAGGAATTGCTAAGGTTTAGGAATCAAAACAGATGGGAGATTTTTTTTTTTTTTTTTGACCATTTATAATGCATCTAGCCAGTGTGCCCTTCCACCTAAACGAGAAATTGTTCCCTTCATGTCTGTCAAGTGCCTGGCAAAGCTGGCTGGTGGAGTTGAACCAAGAGTGTGTCTCAATCCAAGCCAAGCACTGCCTACGGTGACATCTGAGGGAGCCTGTGGGCAAAAATAGAAAGGGCAGAGGTGAAAACAAGGCTGTGCATGCACACAGACTTGGAAAAATCTCAGGTTTCGTGCTTATTTCAGCTGGGTGGTCTGTATGCATATGTCTAGTTAATAACACTAACGCAACAGAAATGAAGAATGTTTGAAAGATTTGTGAATGTTTTTCAGAGGTGTCTGAATGTTTTTTACACAAATTGCAATTGAGAATTAAGTGTTGAAAGTCAACATTTTCTACTCTTCCCTCTGGCTGTGGTTTCACATCAGGAGGCCAATTGAGTCTGACTTAAATAAATGGGATATTCCCATTTCCTCTTGACCTCCGAAGAGATGCTGAGGACTGGCTTCTACATGAAGGATGTGTTTTGAAGCCATGACTGCTCTCTTACTCAATGAACATAAAACAAACAAACAAAATGCTCCAGAATCAGAAGCTGTTTTGAACTATTTGGACCTGGGGTATCTTCCTGAGTCACCAAGCAATTTAGCTGCATTTCTGACTGGTTGATTAACTCCCTTGTAGACCTTGATGACCTCTTTAACAGTCCAAACATCTTGTTCAGTCTGGCAGGTATAGATGCCTTTCTGTCTCCTGGATTCATGTACAGTGCACAGTTGCTGTGCTTAAGTGAGTCAGGTAGGGAGAGGGCCTTCTTGACTATCTAAGCAACAATTCCCTGTAGACTAATGTTAAGAACGTATTCCTATAATGTGCCTACAAACTGCCATAGTTAGAGAGATTCCTAGTGTCAAGCTTTCTCGTTCTGTTATTGCCCTAGCCATTAGGATACAACACTGCTCAACAGCTGTGTTTTCTCAGAAAATAGGGATATAGTTTTCATGCCCAAATAGTGGGTGTAGGTTAAAAATCTAAGGAAAAGGCGTCTGAGTGTTGCAACCTGTTTTATCACCTGATTTTCAGCATGTAACTTCCATTGAGAAGTCTGGCAATATATATATTTTTTTCTGTTTCCTGAAATTTGTATTAACCATGTTTGACTGTCCTTCCAGTCTTCAGAGATGATTTTACTGCTACACTCTTCTCAAGTTTGGTCTATGAAAAATACAAGGCTAAATAGTGCTCGGTGTATGGCAACGTTCTTGGCCATGCAGACTTCCCTGGAGCTGAACCAACCCTAGATCAATAATTGCACTGATCCTACAGAAAAGTATTGGTTAGGACACACATGAAATGAAGACTTCATAGTGAGGAACTCAGTTTTTCCTTTCCACTTTTCTTCTGTAATGAAATTTCAAGTTTTGAAAAACATTTTATTTTTAGGAAATGAATATCTGTGACTGTATGTTATATATATTATGTATATATTCTGTCTCTTTGCAGAACTAGAGACGTAAGCTGGTCTATGTGCAAGGTGAAAAGGCTCACCTTGGAGTGGCTGTAGCCTTTCAAAATTTAGAACTTCTGATTTACCAAATCCATTTCTTGTGCTAATCAACCTGTATTCCTTTACTGTATTCATGTATGTCATGAAAAGACTTAAAGTTTGTTGTAAAACAAAATACCTTTTTGTTTAATTTAAGTTGTGATAGAAAATCATTTTATATATCATTTTATATTTTGTGTATGAGAATTATACATGTGCGTAATGATAAAAATAGATCAATAGATCTATAAATAGATCTAAATTATCTAAAAGTATATCAATACAATAAGGTTCAACAATAAGTTGTCATGGAGAATTATTATCAAACACATGCTTGTCAGCGGAGACTCCCGGGCCTCTTGATTCAGTGGTATTTTCAGAAGCCGACATGTTTTTGGAATAGCAACAAGTTAGGAAGATGTGTCATTTCTACATAGCTATCTGGGTTGCCTGATAATCTGGTCTTCCTCAGCTGTGGCACACTCCAGTACAGCTGCAGAAAGTCTCAGAACAGGGAAAGAGAGCAGCAGACACTGTATTCTATAAGTAACCAAGACAGCATGAGCTCCCAGTAAGTACTTTTGTGCCTAAGGATTTTAACACAGTCTTGGCTACAGGGAACACTGAGTAGGAGTAGGAAGATGTCATTGTGTTCATATATGGGTAAAGTGGGACTATTTCTGAAATACAGTGTTTCTTCTGGTGACAGCACTTTTCAAAAGCAAAGGAAAAATCAGAGCTCAGAGAGGAGTGTGACAGTGATGCACAGTGTGTAAAAAATGTCCAGAAATTAGAAATTTAAGGAGTTTTGAGTAGGTCCACCACTGACATAGACATGTCTCAGACAGCTAGCTGCCACTGAGACATACCTTACTTAATTAGACGGTAAGATTCATCTTAATTAACCTGGGTGTCTGCATCTAAGCTATTTATCCAGGTACCTTTATAATCCCACTGACCCAAGTGATTCAATTAGTGGAGCTTAAGGCTGTTGTCCTGCCTGCTTGTTCTTATCTAGGAGCTGATTGAGGCAGTTTCAAGTTCATGCCTTAGGATCCATCTTAGAATAGATTAACAATTATGAAATTACGATGTAGGACAGGTACTACATGAGGCCTAACATCAGGCACCTAACTACCTATATTTTCAATGTTTTTTGCTAGCTTCCTGGTCAGCTTCATCACCAGCAGCAGGCTGCCCTCTGAAGTCTCCTTTGGTGGGTTGTTTTACACATGCAGTATTTAAGACAACCTGGTCACCCAGCTGATAATTAATTGCTGTGAAATCCACTAGGTGCCATCATATGTAAGATAAAGTGCTGTGTAGTTCAGTTTTGAATCTGAATTCTCTTTCTCAGTCACACCTAAAACCTGCAAGCAACATTACAGTCCCCTTCAGCCTTTAGAAAGGGCATCTTAATATTGTGCTTAGAGTTTTGTTCTTTTCAATTGCCTGTCTTCTCCCTACACATCTTCACTCTTGCCCTGACAGTTTAAAGGGAAGAGCAATATTGGTCCTATATGAATTTTCTGACTTCTCATTATCTCCTGTAACTAGCAGTTCTCTCTGAAGAGTCATCTGTCTTGGCTCTGCAAGAAATACAAAGAAGTCCCACATATATGTTTCTGAATGAGCCAATAAAAAAGGAAGTGGAAGGAAGTTTCTCCAGACAGGTTGATAATACATTTTCCTGGGAAAGGAATGTGGCTTAGTAAATTAACTTTGGAGCATTACCACAAGGTGGTACATTGAAATACAGAGGAATATTTGATAACAAATATTTGCTCCACAAAATGTGCAAGGGCACTACCTCTACAACTATAGAATATGAAGGAAGTTATGAACAGTAAATCATGTTCTCATTCGAACTGGTTGTCGGTAGCTAATTCTTCTAATACTTGTGTTTTCCTCATTTGTTTTCAGACTGGTTTGCTAAGGAAATGAGGCTTGTATGATTATATTCTCTATATGGATTAGTCTCAGTCTTTTACCCATCTCTCAGCTAATCATCTTCAACTATCTTTTGAACCCAATGGCAATCTCAAAAATATCTCAAAATATTTCAGTCTCAATCTCAAAAATATTTCTCAGAGGGTAGGAATCTGAAAGATACATTCCCATATTTTTCTGAGACACAGTGGTTAGGAATAGAGAAGAACCATCTAAGTTGGCACCTAGTCAAGGAAAAGCAGGTAGAAATCAGTATGTCTTGTTTGACACTAGTCAACTGATCAGTGATTGTGCGTGTCCCAGCCAGCCCATCAACACACACAATGCAGAATATTTACTGTCTCTGTTTGTTGAAAGGTCATGCTTGATGGAGAAGCTGAGGTTATTGTGATGGAGAGAAACACAGAAAATATATAGCAGAAATCCATAGGAACTGACATGAAACTAGCTAGTATTACTTTTATTATATTTCATATTGTATCATCATTTGCAGTGTCTTGGTGTTGATTTAAGGAAGTTAAACACTATAAAATGTGATTATAATTATCTAAAACCATACTTTTCTAAACTCACTTCTTCAACAGGTCAAATATAATGTCAAATATAATATTGATGAATACACGGAATAAAGCTAGAACAGTTATTAAGGAATTATGTGAATGGTGTAGTTTGATTTCTGGATGGTGACAATAACGCAGTAGAATTATCATTCGTACTCATTTTCAGTCTGAGTATAACCTAGATTGAAGAGGATCATTAAAGAACAACTGCTGGATTACAAGGAGTTACCCTAGAACATTCTGGCCCATGGTACGACTTCAACACACAGGGTTTTAGGAATTGAAATCTGTTTATTTTTTGTAAAACCTGTGATATAAGTAATTGTATAGCTGCTCTGATATGATTAGAGCATGCTAATCTGCTGCTCTAGTATGATTTAGTTTTTCACTCAAAACATAATTAACTAATTTGTGTTAATTAAACATAAATAATTAAATATTAAAGCATAGAAAAACGTTATTCATCAGCAACAAGGACATTCCTCATTGAATGTCCTTCCACCCAATGCTGTGGTAAGTTGTAGTCACAAATCCTCAATCCTAATACATTTTTGATAACACATAGATTTGGTGGGTTTGGGGTGGTTGCCATCATCCTTACTCAGATAAGATCTTAGCATGTTCAGCTAATATGTTAGAAATGCTTAAACTATGATTTTTTGTTTTTGTATTATTTGTTTTGCAGAATCATAGAGTAATTCATTTTAAAGGGGACAGGTGCAGGCCAATACCCTGCTGAAAGCTGGGCCAGCTTTGCTATTGCACTGAGTTATCTTTTATGTATTTTGCCTACCTGGAGGAGGCATGCAAAAAAGTAAATTTACATCTCTTCAGTAATCAGAGGAGAAAGGTTTTCCCCTCCAGGATTTCAGACTCTGAGTCATTCTGGGGAGAAGTTTACCACCATAAGAACTATAGATAAAACTAAGCTGAATAGCCTCCCAAGACTAAAATCAGCCATTGTTGATTTTTTTACTCTGAGAAAGTAATAACCCTAATTTACAGTTTATCCAGTAGTTTCCACCTTCTTGTCTCTTGGCACCATGTGTAGTACCTTAAAGAATTTGTCTACACTTAAAATTTACATAATTACTGACTCTCCCAAAAAGTCTTACCTCAGACATTCGTGGCATATGAACAGTTCTATCAGACATGGCCTTTTCAAGAATTTCTACCTGAATATTTTTAAAGCCTTGAAATTAATGTCCTTTAAGTTTATTGTTTACATCAATTAACGGTCTAACTAACAGGTCACCTACACACCGCAGTGCAAATTCAGTTGACATAGTGCTGTGCATTGCAAAATTATTTTATTATGCACTCGGATATAATTGTGAAACAGTAAGGGATATTCAGCATAATCTATCTATGATGAAAATTTTATTATAACTTTTTTACAGATTAATGACGAAAAGATACATATTTTTTTCTCTGAGTAGTATTTATATATTACTATATCTGTTGTGCTTCTGAAATGGATGTGTCATATGACAAAACCTTCTTTTTCCAATACAGGCAAATGGTTTAACTATGGAATTATCTTTCTGGTTTTAATCTTGGATCTAAATATGTGGAAGAACCAAATATTTTACAAACCTCATGAATATGGTCAATATATTGGTCCTGGACAGAAGATCTACACAGTGAAGGACTCAGAAAGCTTGAAAGATCTTAACAGGACTAAGTTATCTTGGGAATGGAGATCCAATAACACAAACCCGTTGACTAACAGGACCTATGCCGAAGGAGATATGTTCTTGCACAGCAGATACATAGGCTCTAGTCTTGATGTCAAATGCCTGGCTTTTATTCCAAGTCTGCTGGCTTTTGCATTGTTTGGTTTCTTCATCTGGTTCTTTGGGCGATTTCAGAAAACCGATCAAGGCATGGAGAATTTAGACAAATCATACACAAGAATGAAAAGAAAGTCACCATCAGATGTGGGGATGACACGAGAAAATACACAAGTGTTAGTAGAAGAACCATCAAATTTGCAAGAACCACATCTAGTATCCATAAAATCAGACTTAAGTGAAATTGTTTTTAATTCTTCTCTCCTCACTTCTGAAAACTTGAATGCACAACTGAATGAACAAGATAGCCCTTTGCAGCCAGTACCAGAGCCCTCTGCCCCTAAGAGTAATCCTGTGACCTAGAGCCTAATACCCAGGAAAATCAGTTTAAGTAAGCAGTTATTATAAGAATTCAGTTTTACCTTTTATAAGTTAAGATTTACATAGTGGTTAGAATAAGAAACTCAACCTATACCACAAAGGTGCTCAGCATGCTTTTTTCTAGGGATTTTGTTTTCTATTTGTATTATAGTACATGTGCCTACTGTATATCTAACATTCCTTTATAGATTGCTTCCCAAAATTGCACAAGCTATTTATTAATACATTACCTTAACTGTACAGTAGTGTATTAGATGATTACATGCAGGTATAAAATTCTACCGTGGTGGTGCCTTGAGACATTAAACTGTTTTTTAACTGAACACCAGATGTATAGCACAGTTCTAACCTATTTTGTGAAGTCTTTTTTTCTATATGGTTATTTCAAGTATCATTTGACATCTTACCAGAAGAGTTAAATGTAGTTATTTCTAAAGAAAGGTTTCTGTTAGGGCGTCACGTCTTGACTTTCTTGTTCACTCATGACTATGGAGTCAGTGACTTTGATGACCGCACTGCAGAGAAGCATGTTGATTACCTTTTAATTTTTGCTGGCTAGCTGCCAGACACAAATACAGATGCATTATGTGGTAAACAGTAGAGTGATAATATATCATGGGTCACTACTTATGAAAATATGACTTTCTCCATCAGTAATTGCAATTAGGTGATAATGCCTAATTATATTTTTCATAATTAAAGATAAACTGCTCTTTGATTAAAAATTCTGCCCTTCACCTTTTGGAAACAGAGGTGAAAATACAAAGTAGAAACAAATTTCTCCATCATTACACCAAACCTATGCAACATCAAAGGGCCAATGAAGTGATTACACTAATAGACAAAGAGCCTGTTAAATCCAGTATTTGTGCAACTAAGTGTAGATGCGGTCTGGGAATATGTGCTAGTGTGAAATACACCATACAGGTAGACACTCTAATTTCGCCAAAGATGGAAGAAATGTGCAGGGGTTTTCATTAGAGTGAATTAATAATGAATTGTATTGTATCCCTTTTTCCCTCCTTCATCCATTAACCATGAATGAGTGTAACTGGAAGCAAGAATGTGGTGCAGCATTTTTTTCTGCTTCTTTGAAGGGGGTATTGGAATATGAATTCCTCTGCTGTATGATCAGACTATATACAGTAAAGAAATTGCATATCTAAAATATCACAAAGACTCTGATTTTCCTCTAATTTAGTTCTATAAATTGTTGTTACAAGTTACTAAATAATAAGTCATTGTCATTTTTTTAAGTCTGAATTATTTCCCTGTCACTTCCTGGTATTGCTGTATTTTGTCTTTGTGACTTTTTTATCTCAGTTGTTTTGATCTATCTGCTTTTAAGTTTTCAGAATGCTGAATTTGGCTTGCATAAGAGAACTATGCATTTATTAACTGTCACTTGAGAGCCAATTTTAATAAACATCATTTGCCAATTATTTATTATAAGGCAGGAACATGCCCTGTTAGTTTGGGATTTTTTAAAACACTTTAGCCCTGCATTTAAAATTATTAGCCCTATTTAAAATTATAAATATTTCTGACACTAAAAATGATTGATAGCATCATAGTCAAAATCAAACATTTTGCTTATGGAATATTTAATATTTCATCAGAAAAAAAGCTCCCTTTTTTATCAGGCTAAATGCATATCTGTTAAAAATACACAGCTAAAAATAAAACTGTGACTGGTTTTGCCTACTGCAGCCTATAAATTTGTTCCATTGGCTTAAAATATGTTCAAAGTCAGACTATTAATTAGTTTTGGTAAAACACTGCGAACTCCTACCTGTACTGTATAGGAGATGATTGTACTGATGCTTGACTTTCAAACAGAATATGATTTAGAAAAGTAAGCACGTTTAGTAAGTAGTTACAGATATATATCTAATTAATTTTGCAAGTGTATGCTTCTCTGTGTGCTTTAGATACTCTAACCCAAATATCAGAAACCTCACATCAACACCCTTTTTTAGTATATGGGAGTGGTTAAATCTACTAATATGTAGGCAGAAAATTTGAGCCTTACTGCCTGAATGAATACATGACTGAGAAAACTCTTATTAAGCAAGTGATCTGCAGCTAAAATACTGTGACCTTACAATGAGTTCATTACAAAGTCATCCAAACCTGCATAAAAGAGAGGGGAATAAAAAGGAATCCTAGATTTGGTGTGAGTATTTAACTGAATGGCAAGAGAGAGTGTTTATATCCTGAATTCAGAAGAAGCCAAAAGACACTGTAGCCATTCACCATGGACAGCTTATCTCTAATCAAATGAGGAAAGACTCCTTTGTTGTGTAGGTGTCTCAAATGTAAACACAAAAAGAGATGGGAGAAGGAGCATTTCCATTTAAGCTTAAGTGAGTTTAAGTGAGAAGGCCAGTCTCACCCTGTTGTGAAATATGATGTAATGATTAACCAAAAATGATTCAGTGCCTTAGATGCTTATGTCTACAGTAGTAAAGCAGTGCAACTCAATGGAGATGAGTTTCTTGCTGGTGCTGAGGACCCAGTGACCACGCTTTATCTCTTCCATGGTTTTGCTTCACACTAGCCCTAGTCGGGTCCTACAAACTGATTGCCCATTCTTGTATACAATATGAATCAGTCAAATCTCATTTGGGTGGGAAGGACATACAGTGTGAAGTAGAGTGCAGTAAGCAGACACAATCATGTCTGTGCTCCTGAGCTGATCTAAGAGACGTTACTAATGTAGATTCATCCTCACTCTTCTCCTGAAGCAATTTGTCTTTCTCCAAGCTACGGGCCCAAGACCGGTTATCTGAAATACTCTTCCCCAAGCACACTCATGGTTTTTAATTGTTGTTCATAATTAACATTCTCAAATGTTTCCTTAACTCAAAACACTCCTGAAAACCTCTGCAATTTGTCATCCAGCATAACTTTGATGTGGATGGTTGATCTCTTTCTGAAATTTTAACTATCACACAAATTTTGTAATCTCTTTTTAATTCTTTTTTTCTGTGGAAGTTGGGAAATCCATGGAAGGGATTAAGCTTGAGGAGGTATCTACCACATAGTGCACAAATCTCCATTTTACTCTCTATGATAAACAATTTAACAGTTACCCTATGGCTGGTCTGTGCTTTGTCAGACATTGGACTTGGTACATTAGCTTTTTCTTTTGCATAGCTATACCATAAAGTGATGGATAATAGGTACTCTTTAAACATACAAAGAGGAGACATCTCTGGGTTAAGCACGTAAGCTCACAGGTACTTATAAACTGCTGTAGCATCCTCAACAATTACATCTGCTGAGAGGAAACAACACAGGCAACATAGAAGGTAAGCATGTTTATACGAAATGCCTTAAATATAGTCTTCATGTGTATGAAAACATTTGTGTACATCTAAAATCTAACTGTATACCATGTGTATGTGTATTAGGAGCCAAGGAATTGGTTGATTTCTTAGGAAAATTGCCAGTTCTCTGAAGCAGACAATTCACTACTGTTATCTCTGTTCCTTGTTGCTCTACGAATGCGTTCCAGGTTACTTCATTTCCTGTCTCTCCACTTCTGCAGCCTAGAAAGTACAAAGCCAAGAATATGTGATTGCATTACCCGCTTCCCCAAATCAAAGTGGTTCAATTTATGCAAAAAGTAAACTTGGTCTATTTTCAAGGCTTCTTTGCATCTGGTAACTGAGCTACCCTACCTAATCTGAGCTAACATACTGTATTACAATATGTCTAATTCTTCCTTTTCCTCCAGTGAATAGTTTCCATCATGACAACCAGCTGACAATGAAGAACAGACACCTCTCAGAGACTGGAAAGATCTGAAAGGTATCTGAATTCAGAAACTAGACTGGCAAATTCATTTACCCCCAAGTGCACAGGTTATGGCTTACTATTAAAAGTTGTAACAGATTTTTAACACACTATCCTTAATTTTAACAACCTCCTAGGAGTGGCTCAGTGGGAGAGAACTTTTTATTTCAGGCCATAAAGTTGAAGATAGTTAAGGTCTGAGCATTGCAGAGCATTGCAGCTTTTTAGGTTGCATTCAAAAGTAACTATGTTTGAGCAGATTGCAAGAACCATAAAAATTAGATAGGGCAAACAGTGAGTAAGCCCATAAAGTTGATTTACTCGCAGCTGTCCAGTGCAGCATATAGACAAACAACATATTTTATCAGACGTCGGATTCACTCTGTGCTTTGGACGTGGTGGTGACATGCAGGGTTTAAAACTGTTTATTAACAAGCAGTTTCAGTCGTTTCAGTCAAAACTATCCTGTAGGGAAGCTAGGCTTCCTGAACATGATGTGTTCTGTCATGGTGATGCCAAATACATAAATACATGATCAGGGACAGGCAGAAGAATGAGGTCTCCTCTGTGAGTTCCACAGCCCCAAGATGGCTTTGGGGGCTAACAAAGAACGTGTTATGTGAGTGTTTCAGAGGCAAATTAATTTAAATGGAAGTCTTGTTTCATGGGAAGCCTGGGAAAGAAAGAGACTGAGAATTACTCTAAATCTTTGCTATCTCCTTCCCATATTTAAGCAGAAACAGCAAGTTCCTGTTCCCAAATGTTCAAAGTCATCAGCTTCCTGATGACTTCTGGGTGAGTAACTTCTGGAGGGCTAAGTTTCCACACCATCTTACTTCCTTCCTAACAATTTCTTTGCATGGGGAATGTCAGCAACTATTCACTGTTGGGAGAAGGAGCTTGTTGTCCGAAGGGGAAGCAGAGAAGAGACCTATGAAGGCAAAACTACATCCGGATGGTAACCTCCCCAGAAACTCTTTACTGGCAAGAGGAATAGTATGAATCTAGCTGGTTTGCAAAGAAGAATCTAGTAGAATCAAATATTTTCAGAAATGAATGTTACAGCAGCAACATGGCCACACAGATACTTGTAATCTCACACTTTTTGCTTTGATATCTAGCAATTAGGGACTGCAGTAGAGCATCTTACCTGATTCCTGCAGGCAGGTTACCAATCTGGGTCTCATGATGCTTTGTGACATCTGGAGCACCTCTCTGCATATGGAATTTCTCCTACTCTTTCTTTTCTCTATTTTCCCTGCTCTTCCCCCTGAAGTCTCTTTGGTTCCTCTGTTTTTATTCTTTTCCATGCCTTTTTTATTTTTAGGGGCCTAAAACATAAATCACCCATCAAAGCCCCTAATTGCTATTACTGGTAAAATGACATCTGTACACAGGCTCTTCCCAGTCAAGGAGATTCTGCCAAAGAAACAACAGGTACCTTTTTGAAGGCAATTGCAATCTATGGAGAGAGTTAGTGTAAAAATGGTTGATTGCAATAGTATATGTCATATGCAGAAAGGTGTTTTATCATTCCAGGTTCATCCGTGGAGTTTTACAAAGCAATACTTGCAGACAGGATTATTTTTATGATTCATTGTTATATTTGTTCAAGAAGATGCATAACTTTGTAGCTTCCAAACCACCATAGCAATATATATGCTCTTACAAGTAACTTAGCATGCTCTTTGCTACATTCAATGGGCCAAATGAACATGATGGATATTTTTCTCAACTTTGCCTTAATTATAGCTGTTCAGTTCCTAGTTTAAAAAGGGCCTCGGTCTGTTTATGCCAAATAGTCCCAGTATGTCCTTCCCACCAGAGCTTCAGGCCTGTGGGTTTAAAAATTATGAGCAGGCTCCTTTCTTCTCTTCAAGCAAAAAAGCACTGCTGCTGTGGCTGGCCATATTGGGACTCCTACCTACTGCCAAGGAAAGGAGCAAGACAAACAGAGAAGAGCCATATCAATCAAAATATAAATGCAATATTTATTATTAAAAAGTCAGTATTGACTACATGTTGTTCCCTCCTTTCTGCAGAGGTAGTTTTAGTTGGAACTGTGTATTCTTATTTCCCCAGTTGTCAAATTCTTTTTTTTTAATCTTTTATTTTTCCTATAGAAACCACTTCTCCATTTTCTATTATTTAAATCTCTTTGATTCTCTACATTCTCAGAATTATCTTCAGTTTCCATTCCAGGTCTTTCTTTCCTCTCTACTTACAGCTCCTTCACTTTCATAATATCATAGATATTCAGATGGGGTGGGACCTCTGAGAGTCTCTAGTCCAACCTCTTGTACAAAGTAGGGTCAGGACTCAGTTCTAACCAAGTTGCTCAGGGCTTTATCTTGGCAAGTCTTGAAAACGTCAGAGGGTGGATACTGCAGAAGCTCCCTGAGCAGTCTTTTCCAAAACTTTTTCAAGATTGCTGGATAAATAGTGCCACTGGGTAAGAAGTGATTACCAATAATACTTGGTGAGGGAGAATGAGCAAGCTGTTTAAACCATGACTAGTGACAGAGTGTGAAGACAAAACTGTCAAGATGTGAACTCTGTGTTGAGGTACCATTTGCCCTGCCCCATGAGAATCAATCTGCACCAGCTCTCATTGGTGTGAGATGCACTATACTCTATGTTACATAGCCATAACTGACATCAGAAAAAAAAAAAGACATGTAAGAATTGAAAAAAAAAATCACAGTTTATTTGCGATGCTGAAGATAATTGTAATTATATTTCAGACTGATAAAACTAGTATCTGTTTATTGCCTGGTACTGTATTTGCATATTGAAGAAGTCAATTATCTCTTCAGTTTGCAACCCTTGGCTCATGTAATCAATTACCTTGAGTCAATGCTTAAAATTATTCATGAAAGAGTCATACTTCATTATAATGCTTCTAGAAGAAATAGTAGCATCCATTAAGAGATTATTACATTTTTGGAAATCCCATTTGGGGTGGTCAGCAGGAACATACTGAGCAGCTGAACTTAGGCATTGCTTGAGGAGTCACTAATCTATATATCCCTACTATGATCTTAACTGGAAAATCATTTACGCTAACTGAAATAAAGACTGCTTTCTTCTCACACTCTTACACTCTTACACTCCTATTGACTTTCCATCATGAGCCTCATGCATGTCTGCACACACAGACATGTGTTTGTCTGCTAATAGAAAAGCAGAATAGGAAAGGGAAAAAGGAGGAGAAGGAAAACCCGAATAGAAACCAATGCTTACATATAATGTGGATGAAGCCCAGTCTGGTTAGGACTTGGGACTAAGGAGCCTTTCTCTCAGCTGGACACAGTCAGAAGAAGATTGTCCTAATCCAAGTTCTTGGCCAGGAAGGTGTCAGATTATTAGAGAAATGTAAAAGGGTGACAGAGAGCTTAGCAGAAATGTGGAAGGTTTAAGAAGTAAAGAAGAGGATTGATGCACAAAGATCAAATAAATCAATACAATTTAATCAGCATTTGTGTCTTAAAACAGGAACTTATCTGAAGAGCTTGGGTAATTGTAAAGCACACAAAGTCAGGGGAATGCATTAATGGAAGACATGTTAAAAAAAGAGCTTTTTAAAAAGTATTGATGCCTTTTATATAGAGATAGATGTTGATGACGACTGCTTTTGAGACACTGAATTCCTTGCTGGCTTTTTGGTGGGAAGTTTCAAAGGGATATAAAGTGAGTCAATTAGCTGATGGCTGCTAAGTCTTTTGGACAACCAAATATATTCAAACATGGTCACAATTTCATTGTTTAATCATTTACAAAAACCATTAATGAGAATAAGTACACTTTGAGACAACAGCAGCTAGATTTGATACTTTAAAGAACTGCAGGGACTCCTGCTGTTCCAGATGTTAGAAGACCTTTGTGAGGTTCATTCCTTATTGGCTATAACAGCTTTGCCAGGTAGCGCTGCTTAGAAGGCAGATGTGATTTAATTTCAGTGTCATCCAGTAATAGCACAAACCTGTTTTTGCGAGTACATGTGATTTCCAATAATCATTGTTTCTGCATCTCCATGGTTACTTACTGAAAAGAGAAAACACTATTTTTGCTTCATGAAACTATAAAAAAAAAAATGAATGTTTTCCAAAATTTGAACAAGGTTAAAATTGAATTCTGGGCAGACAAAATAGCCTTTTTCCTTTCACTCTTTTTTCCCCTCCACCTCTCCCATCACCTCTGAACTACACACACTCCACCAGAACTACAGCAAAGGTGTTTCTTAGAAATAATCCGAAATGATGCAGACATAAAGCTCTTTACAACAGGGACCTGCAGAGACTCATTCATTCATTCAAAAAAAGTCTATCCATTTAAAGAGCTGAAGAGGCTATTATTTATATGAACATAGCTACAATAGATGTGACAGAAGTTGCCAGTAGCCTCCTGCTTCATTTTGATGGTAAGTCTCCCTAGTAAGGCTAATGTAGCATTTGCTGAACCTCCCAGCTGTGGGTAGGCTCAGTATAAGGTATTGGAAGAAACCTCCATATAAACACACGGAGTTTCAGCAAAAAAAAAAAAAAAAAAAAGTATTCTGTTTACTTCAGGTTTCATGCCCAGAGTATACCCAAATCACATATGGGAGCACATATGGGACCTCACTGCGTACCTGCTTGTGCTGACAGGGGCAGGAAGTTCATATGGGACCACCCAAAGGTACAAGGTTGGGTTTCCAAGAGCTGGATGGCTATTTTAGTTCACTGAATGGTTATCCCTGCTGCTCTAAAGACTCTTACAAAGGCAAAGAGCTGTATTGGTCCGACTGCTCCCAGTTGTAGAGCCAGTGTGTCCACTGCTTATCCAGAGAAATAATAGTGAGACCATTGGTTATCCAGAGAAATAATGGCATTTAGTGCCATTGACAGAGTGGCAGAGTACCTTCATTTTAGCATATTTGAATAGCCCAAACGTCCTGGTGTTTTGATGATACCATCACTGTTAGACAGAAATGTCTACTTTCTTTGTTTCTTGGGAGAAGTAAGCCAGATGCTGATGGGCTTTTCCTAGAGACCTCTTTGCTCCATCTTCCATGCAGTCTGCTGGAAAAACAAGCTACTCCCATCATATTGCTCATGTTACTATTTATACTACAGTAACAAAAATGTGTCTGAGAAAAATTATGTCTGAGACTACACAGAGGGGAAAAGAACTCTCTGCTTGAAGAATTTGCAATACAAAAGACATGCAGAACTCTGGAAGGAAAATTAAAATGCTAAGACATGAAATTACGTGCCTAAGTTCCCAGAAGTTAGCTATCCCACTGGGTGTATTGTGCCTGTGTTATTAGGTCTCTTTAGCTTGTTGATGACAACTGTTTTATTTGTTTCATGAGGCTGACATACACAAGCACAGCAGATAACATCCCAGGAGTGGGATTAGGCATATTTCATCCTGGCATATACTCCATCGGGAGAAATACAGTTTTTGAAAACAGAAGTCAGTTTTGCTAACATCAGACACCCAATGTCCCCGGCCAGCGAAATGCCTGTGGGGCGCCAGTAATGCGAAGTGGAAACACCTCGCTGTGTCCCCGCTGCCTTCCCCGCTCTGCTGCATTCAGGAAGCTGCACACACTGAAGCAGGCAAGCAGACTTCAGCAGTGCTCCTAATCACAGCAAGCAATGTGGAAAAGGATTGTAGGGTTGCTCTGCTACCCCCTCAAATGTTGACATCCATTTGTTTCTTTGCAAATGAGCTTTTACCAAAAGTAAGTAGTCAACTTATTTTTAACAGCAAATGCAAGTACTGCCAGCATTTATTTGATGGCAACTTCAGAGTTTACACCCACTTGCATTTTTCCTTCAACTGTATCAAATGTCACCGAGTAGCTGTGCTCAAGTTCAAAAGGCAAGCAGTGAAAAATATTATTCTAACATGCTCTTGTCATGTATGCTGTGAGTGCATTAATTTTTGATTGAATGATAATACTGGGAGACCTGTAAAACAACAATCTATTTGTAATGGGATTCTGCACACAGCACCCTGATGCATGGTCTCATCCGAGATGGGAAAGCGCCCTGCCATGTCAGTGTGACAAATACTATTTTAGAGACAAGATGAAGAAGAGCATTGGGCTGGCGAGAGCGTGCATGAGCAGCAGCAGTGTGACAAGCACAGAGCTATGTTCCAGCCCACGCATCCCAGCCGGGTGTTTTGCTAATCAGTGTCAATCTGTGTGTGCACAGAGAGCCCACGGAGAGTGGTGAGCTGTGCTGTGTGAGCAGCCCGGACTCTGTCCGTGCACTGCGCCAGTCCAGGCACCTGCAAAGATGGGGAAGTAACTCAGGACTTGCAAAAGCCTGGTTGGGTGCCTGATGGCTGAAAATCACAGAATGGTTGAGGTTGGGAGGGACCTCTAGAGATCATCTAGTCCAACCCCCCTGCTCCAGCAGGGACACCCAGAGCACGTGGCACAGGGTGACGTCCAGTCGGGTTTGACAGGTCTCCAGAGGAGGAGACTCCACAACCTCTCTGGGCAGCCTGTTCCAGGGCTCTGTCACCCGGCTCTGTCACCCTCACAGTAAAGAAGTTCTTCCTCTTATAGAGGTAGAACTTCATGTGTTTCAACTTACACTCGTTACCCCTCATCCTGCCACTGGCCACCACGGAGAAGAGCTTGGCCCCATCCTCCCTACAATCACCCCTCAGGTACTTGAACATGTTGATCAAATCTCTCAGTCTTCTCTTCTCCAGGCTGAACAGAGTAAACTAAAACTAAAACTAACTAAACTAAGAAAAGGTACTTGTACAAGTTGATCAGATCTCCTCTCAATCTTCTTTTGACTTGAATATGCTCTCCTCTACAAAGTTAAGTCATTTTTTTCTCATCAGGGTACTGTCTGTGAACTTGTTCACAGCAAGTTTTCTTGGATCAGTCATCTGCTCAAAGATACAGTATTATCTTTACTAGTAGCTTCTAGACTACTTAGTAAAATGACACAGCCCAAAGAACTGTCCTGTATTCAAGGAAAAGGTGTGCGAAAAGCATGGACTCATAGAATCATGGAAAAACCCTTTAAGATCATTGAGTCCATTCACAAGCCCCTCAACACCATACCTGTTAAACCATGTTCCTAAGTGCCTCATCTACATGTTTCTTCAACACTGCCAGGGACAGTGACTCCACCACTTCCCCAGGCAGCCCGTTCCAATGCTTGACTGCTCTTTCCATGAAGAAATTTTTCCTAATATCCAACCTGAACCTCCCCTGGTGCAACTTGAGGCCATTTCCTCTTGTCCTATTTTCAGTAGTTATTCTAGAGAAGAGATCAAGCCCTATCTCACTACAACGTCCTTTCAGGTAATTGTAGAGAGTGATAAGGTCTCCCTTGACCTCTTCTTCTCCAGACTAAATAACCCCAGCTCCCCCAGCCACTCCTTGTAAGGTCTGTGCCCCATCCCCTTCACCAGCTTTGTAGCCCTAAATGGGGAAGTGCTGCAGTGGGGGGTTGCAATCAGGAACAGCATCACAGCATATAACCCCCAGTACCAGCCTACCAAGTGCTCATGAACACCACCAAGTTCCAAATACTCTTTTATGACTAATGCCCCAAACACACACTCCCTGGAAACAGGAGTCCCACACTGCACGCCCCTCTGGGGGCAAGTGCACCTTCTCCATGTGTCCTCACATTGCTCTCTGCAGGCCAATGCCAGTGGCACCCCATGCTGGCAGTCATCTGAAGTAAAATTCAGCAATCTTGTCAACTTTGCTTTGCTTGTAGAGTTGTTGATCTGGGGCAACCACTGCCTCTGAAGGCACAGTTTGGGGTTTTGTATTCAATATGCACCAAGTACACTCACCTTGTTGTCTTCTGACCATGCTACCAAGAGGGTCCTTACAGACTTCCTCATCTTCCATCCCTTGGCCACTAGCCTGGCTATAACATGACTTAAGCATCTTCACGCTTAATTGCATTAATTCTGTATACACAAGTCCTAAATTCCATTCTAATTCAGCACAGGATCATGTTTATCAACACTATGTACCTTCCAATGGTACAATTCATATTTTGAGGTTCAAAAGAACTTGAAAAAACCCTGTTAAATCCAAATGCCATCCCTTTCACTGGTCAAAATGCAATTAAAAGATCCTCTGTCCCATTCAAGCATGGTTAAAAGGTGCATTTTTCCAGATGGCT
Organism: Tinamus guttatus; assembly: GCF_059628265.1. Lineage (NCBI taxonomy): Eukaryota > Metazoa > Chordata > Aves > Tinamiformes > Tinamidae > Tinamus > Tinamus guttatus. The sequence goes on along the minus strand of NW_028288902.1, from coordinate 2,887,709 downwards.
CTTTTGGCACCTGCCTTGACAGTGCTCTATAAGAATGAATCACTGCATTGGAAATACCATGTTCAGTTCAAACAACAGACCTGTTTCCATGTTGAATGTTATTTCTTTCTGTGGAAGGGTCAGATGTCTATCAATCACACTTGGTTCCTGTTACACCCACCATCTTACATTATTCCTATACTCTATGCCTTTTACGCTGTCTCTATCTCTGCAATAAAAATTCTGATTTTACTCCTGCATGGGCATTACTCCTACCATAATTTCAGACACTGAATCAAAACCAAATCCCAATGCACATCGATATTGGGTCTTGTTTTTAATACTGTTAAGGGACATTGCCATTTTCTGTTCCCACACATCTCATAATTGCTGAAACTAATCATATCAACTTGTTGTATAACATATCTGTTGGGTTTAACACGGCACCACTGTGGATCATGGGTCAAGCAATTTGATTGTTTGTTATATTATAATATGCTAAATTCTTAAAGGAATCATTTAGTACTCCTGCCAAACTAAAAGCTGCTGAAGTAGTGGCAAGCTGCCATAGTAGTGACATTAAACAATTTTTGTTCCAATTAAAATTGTAGTTTTCACACCTTCTTGCAAAGTAAGCCTGCTTGATTCTGTTCCTATGCCTGTAAATGTTACTAAAGCTTGGAACTGGGCTTGAAGACTTCTCACTTGGATTTCTGTATCGAGACCTTCCAAAACCCCCAGGATAATTGAAAGGCTTTCTGCTTTTTGTTAATTCCCATGACATTTTATCGTGCCCAAAAATAATCTTTGTGAGATTGTGACATCCTAACAGAATATTGTTCATGAAGTTTCTTAAACTTCATTTGAATAATATATTCACCTGGAGGGCCCATACGTACTTCATATCTTTCTTTTCCTAACAGTAATGATGGTCAGGTTTTTACATTAGTCTTTTTAACCTCAGTTTCCCCAATACAATATACTGTAATTAAATTACACCAGATTATCATCCTTTCAAACTACCTCCTAAATCTAAACAAACACTCTTGTTAGCCTGGCTATCCCTGGCTGATTCTTCCACTAAAGGAATAGCTAACAGCCTTTGACCGCATCCCTGTTTCACCTATGAAAATAATCTCATTCCAGCTGTTCCATCTCTGTTAATGAAGGTAGTGGTGAAGATGATACCTCTCTTTGGCTTTGGCATCAATTGTCCAAAGCTTAGCTGCATTATTGCATTCAGTCGTGGTGCTGGGGGGTTTGGCAATATGTAACCAACTCTCATATGAAACCAACAATATCACCCAAGAGGTGACTGTCTTACTTTCTCCCTCATAATTCCCAAGACAGATACCTGCTTCCCCACATGTTTCCAAGTAAAATGTCCAATTATCAGAAACATTTTTTGTTCTTCCATATCTGAATTGCATGCATACTCTTCTTCCTTGTCCTTTGCTAAGGTAACATCCTATGTTTGTTTAGGATGTTCCACCAGTCCTCATTTCACTTCCTAGCCTCACCTGGGAAGCTTTCGCCTGACAAATTTCCCAACAATGCCTGGCACAGGTGGTTTCTTGAATCTCTTGTTCTGAGAGTACATGGCCATTCTGAAGGGTTTAGTCTCTTGCAGTGAGTCCTAAGCTGCTTATCAGGTGTTGTAGTGTGGTTTTTGTGGCTGGGATGTGTGAAGGTGAAAGCATGTGTTTTTATTTGTCCTCTGAATGCCTTAAGAAATGGTTTCCTGCAGGGACCAGAGTCAAGAAGTGGGCTTTGTGTTTTCCTGAATGTCTGGCATATGTACAGATGATGGTTCTCAGCTACAGTGCCTAATGATGTGCACTGTCCATTCATTCATGGAAGGAAGGTGCCTACGGAGGCCAGCTGCACTGGTGACAGTGATTCTCTCACAGTCAAGTTAGATTTCACCATCTAATCAATGGAACAGCAGTCTCTGAGCGACACATCTTCATGTGACTTGTAATGTGGCAGAGCAGAAAGTGAGCAGACACTGTAATTTCCACATGTTGTGTAAGCTTTCCATGTGGTAACTCCAGCGATTATTAGTAATGAGACAACATATGGTATCTTAAGAATGGTTGTAATAACAGAAGAAGTAAAAGTACAAAAGCTTGGCACTCTTGCAGCATGCTCTGAGATTCCAGAACAAATTTGCTTGGTCATCTTCTGCACTGATGTGCTTCCATCTTACTCTATAAATACTATAAATTTTAAACCAAGATAAAGCGAGTTCTGCTTTGGACCTTTGTGAGCACAGGAAGGAATCAGCAGGAACCACAGGAATCAGCAGAGGATCATGCATACTGGGAGCCTCCTGACCAGAACCAACCAGCCCTGTGACACTGGGCACTGCTGTACCATTACTCCCCAGTAACTCCACAGCCTTCATGCAAAGGTTGCAGCCAGGCGAGCCCACTTCTCTGCAGTCCTGATGGGTCATGCTCAGTTATTCACCTTGCCTGGGTGCTGGAGCTGTGCAAGAGCCAGCAAAATGCTGGGGCTTCCAGAAAGCTTCTTCAGAGTGTCCATGCCACTCAGCTTAAGGGCCCCTTTGCTAGGAGCTGGCCTGGGGTGGCTTCTGTAGCTAACAGTGGCTGGTGATCTTAGCCACTGATTGCAGAGGCAATGCTGAGTAATTGTAAAAATAGCTGCAGTGAGAATGCCTGTTCCAAGTACATTTTCCCCCTCTTTTTTTATCATCCTCCCAGAAGCAGAAGCTGTTGCTGCTCCCTCCAGCAGCTTTCCCAAGGCCACAGCCTGAATGAACAACCTGAATGAATGTAAAGTGGGTTTATGCTAGTTGTGCCAGACTGGGTGCCTGGATCCCAGAGCAGAGCAAGGGAGAGGTGCAGGGGGAGGCAGGACATGCTCCTGCTTTCTGCATCTTGTCCTGTGCTGCCTATCTATGAGCTTATGTTGTTGTTCATGGCACAGAGGAACTCCTAAGCAGTGGCCCTCAAAGGGCTGCCGCTTTGGTCAAATTCCCAGGTGAGATCCCAAGAGCTTCTGCCTCACTCTCACTCCTGGCCAGTCCCACTGACTTCTGAAGTCTTGGCAGCGGCTCCCTGCTTGGGGCACACTGCTTGCCCTGCATCAGCAGACACAACTGTTGCATATCCCTTGCTGCCTGATTGCCCTTCTCGGCCTGGGGTTTCCTGGTTCCCACTTCCCTTCCACCAACCAGCTTTGCCACAGGAGCTGGTGGATGCAGCTCCTGTGGGTCCCTCATGCCTCTGCTGGCCTTGCCTGCCCTGCTCATCTTGCAGATGGTCTTCAAATCTCCAGTCCTCCACACACACCCCACACTGAGTTCTGCATGCTGTCTGTTTTTCCAGGTAGCGGAGAATAGCCATTCTCTGGGCATGCAAAGTGTGTCCCCTGGCTAGGCCTCTGCTGAGGCCTGGTTTTCCTTATCCAGTTATCAATCAGGGATGATTTTAATAGAATCACTGGCTTCCTTTACATGTCTCCTTGGCTAGCTATAGCCATCTTGTTTTGGCAATCACTGGAGCATCTCTGCAAATGCAGGCCCCTCCTGTGAAAGCAGACAGCTAGTGTGCATGAACTTCACAGAAAAAAAATTCTTTATTCACTGGATTCACTATCACTTGCTTCTAGGTCCTTCTCAGAAACGTCTTTGTCAGAGTCATTCCCCTCTGAGTTGTCTTCTTCATTTTCACATGGATTCTCCATGCTCTGCTCCTCAATCTCAGGTACTGCTACAATGACAGGCACCCTGCCCACCAAGGCAGATTTGGTACAAGGAAGTTTAGAAGTTCCTACCAGCTCATACCTGAATGACATGATTTCATTTTCCATGCGCGTGCTGGTGATGGGCAGCGGCTTTGGCAGAACCAGTGTGCCGGTGACTCGCATGACCTGGAAGGGGCCTGTGTTTGTTTGGGACTCCAGCCTCGTCACCTCACTTCGGTCTTCCAAGGAACGTTGTTCTCCTCGGTTGTTGACACCCTTGTACAGTACAATGCAGTGCACCGCGAAAACTACCTTTCTGATATACTTGCATGTCCTGTTGGAGATATCTGTCACAAAGACAATGGGATCACCAGGGGAAAATGTGTTTTTCTCCAGGTAAATCCGAAGGATCACAGAACCACGACTGAAGCAACAGAGGTAAACGGCATCCTTCCTAGTTTCCACCACCAATGGATCCTATACAAAGGTGGGAGAGAAAGGCAAAGCCCAGTGAGTTTTTGGTGCTGGATATAGGCTGAGCCCCTAGCACTGCATGCAGAATTTCCCAATATCACAGCTGAGGCTGTTCAACCTTCCCAGTGGGCCCTCCTGTCCACATGGAACAGAGTCTTCATTGCTGCGTGGAATACAACATGGCTGAACTGTCCTGAACATCTGGATAATGATACACATGTGCTCACAGAAACCTCATCACCTTTAACCATCCATGCCTAAATTTAGAGGGAGGCCACAAAATGGTTAAAATCAGGATGTTCTAGCTGTCTTAATGGTTGATGACTGTGCCAGTTTAGGTAGACCAAAAGTGCCTATGTGAAAAAGAGACTTTCTATTTGGTGTGGAAGTTGCTTTAGGGCTTAGACTTCAGAGTAGGAGAATAACCTCCACTTTCCCCATCCTGGATCTTAAGGCACTCCCCACATTTTACTTTTGAATTTTTACAATGCATCTTATGTCCTAATAAAGAAACATCCCGGTGCAAGCCCTAGGACAAAGACTGAAGAACATATTGAAGGTGTCACTTGAACGCTAAAAGGAGAAGAAGGTCCAGCCAGAACTAAAGATTCATGCACACTCCGTGGTACAAAGTAAAGCCTCTGAAGTGAAAGAGGCAGTAGCTTTGTGTGTCCCCACCTCAGGTTTGTTCTCCTTACCATGTTGTTCGTATCTGCTCCACAATTGCCAAAGGTTCCTTGCAGCAGTAAATTTCTCTTCTCTTTAGCTAACACAATTTCACGGCCGCTGCAAGTTCCTTGAATAAAATATGAGATGAAGCCAATTTTGCTGGTGAATGTCGAGGGAAGGCCCGGAGGAAAGCTGAAGTAGAAGTCAAAGGTATGGACCCCAGAATCGAGCCAGCCATCTGAAAGCCAGACATCACCATGTTACTAGGAGCCTGTTAAACACTCAGGGTGTTTGTGCCTTCTCACTGGCAACCACAGCTGTGCACCTGATCTGAGTGTTTGGTCCAGCATTTTCTTTCACCTGTGCAAAACAGCCCATGTACAATAAAAACAATTGGCCCTTCCTCTGCACAACTGTGAGTCCATTTCTCCTAAGGAAATTCAATTCAAACTCAATTTTATGTGGGCAAGGTCCCACGGCCTGTAATGAAACATTGCCCCCACTACGGAGGGACAAACACAGCCTCTTTGTCCACATCAGACCAGCTCTTGACTCTTCATCACCCAAGTTTTACTTTTGTCACATGCATCTGCCAGCACTTTTATTGTCAAAACTTGGGCTTTCTTCTAATACCTTATGCCAAAACTTTCTTTGAGCAGTATCACTAGGCGATGTAACACTTTCTGACTTCTGTCCTGCTAACTTCATCTCTTTGCAGATGAATTCTACAATGTCTCAAGTTTTAATAACCTAAACTGGATATTCCTGCTGGCAGGAGAGCCTGGGTATTGTTTCCTCGCAGTGTGGGGGAATTACCAGCTGGCGTAACAGTGTTTTCAATCAATTGAGATTGTAACTCTGAAGAGAAGAAATGCCTAAAACAATCTGATAGGGAAGAAACGAAAATTCATCAGCCTCTTGGATAGCTGCAATATAAGAAAGTCATGTTCTTTAATCTGACAGTTTGTAGAAACCTGAAACTCTCAGGGCCTTATCTCACTTATACCAAGTTCATTTTGGCAATGTTCTTGTTTTAATAGAAGAAAAGACTTTAAAGTGGGAGCAGACTTCAAAGTGGGAGCAAATACACAATTTTGTCTTGAGAGAAACAAGTGTTCCCCTTCTGGAATGATCTGGGCCTGGGTCCTGTGGCGACTGGTCTGTCTTGTGGCCCCAGCTGGAAGGGGTGTAGGATGCAGTGTAGGTTTTGCAGTGTGTGGATTGACTAAAAAGTTCAGTTTTCTCCATCTCTGCTGCAGTATGACCTTAAGAGCTTACCTGTGTGCACAGAGCTGAAGTGGGTTAGCCTTTAAATAGAGGAAAAGTGCTTATAGGTACTTATTCCAATTTACTTTAAGCATGTTTTCTCTGACTTATTTTACATCACTTCTAAAATGACTCTTGAAAAACTGCACTTCACCTCCTGCATCAGTTTTCAGACTAAGAATGATGGCCTAAGAATGATGGTGGCCTTAATCGGTGTTACTGAGTTCATTTTGGAAGTGGAGGTGCGCTCACCTGCCTTGTCTTCCGGTTGCTGGGGGACACGTGTCCCACTTCCCAGGAGAACCAGCCCCTCCGTGGCCTCGCAAAACTTTGTCCTCCTGAACCATATGAGGGGCTTAGCTCCAAGATGATGGTTGTGGCTGTGAGAAAGTGTGAATAGGTTGCTGGTAGGAATGACTGGAGAGATGACCTTTCTGTGAAGGACACAACAGGTTTGCTGGGGCGTGACAGACATTACAGAGCAGGGCATGAACTGGTCTGGGCTAGTTCACTCTGACCAGAGGTTGCTGCTGCTGCTGAGGTCAGTTACTGGTGGCAGTGTAACTTGGCTCTGACAAACCTAGAGATGTTACTAGTCATATTCAGCAATGGGCTGGAAGTCACTGCCTTGGGCAATTTTTATCTCAGAGAGATATTATTGAATTCCGTATATTGTGACAGGAGTTAAGAAGAACTATGTCTGTTAGGCATCCAGATCCAGGTGTACTCATTTCTCACAGAGGCATAACATGGGACCTAAGAAGGGCATGGGACCTAAGAAGGTAAAATACCATGCAGGAAGGTGCTATCAAGCAAACAAGTGTCAAAAGCTGACACATGCAACAACCTATTCAAATATGCATTCTCATATGCCAACTTCAGTGGGGAGCCCGGAGTACTCAGGGCAAGAAGGGTCATGTCTATATCTTTTATATTTTAATAAGGTTTCTTGGACTTGTGAGAGCACTTTTGTAGAGTGTTATGCTGGGGAAAAAAAGAAAAAAGAAAGAAAAGGAGATATTACAGAGCCGTAACATCAGTTTGTCTATAGGAAGAGTTTGCAGACTGCAGTAGGTCAAGACTAATACTGTAATGCATGTGAATGAAAGGCAAAAATGACCTTTGGACAAGTCAGAGCCTTCAAGTCTGTGAGGAAACGAAGGCTGTCCACTGCCGAATGGAGCTTGAAGGCAGCTTTTGTGCACTGGCATGCCGTCTAACTTCAGTACTAATCTAAACAAGGGTGATGATTTTCAGCCTGTGATCTGCAGACTAGATCTCCAGGATTCCCCACAGGTCCTAAGAAAGGAAGGGCGAGGAAGGAAAGTGCGCCTTTTTGGAGACCTCCACCTGCTATTGCAGTCCTTGGAGTAATTCACTGGTCTGCAAGTAAATATGTTTTAGGTCATATAGCCCACTGACTTTATTCTTCATAAAAATCTGTAAGTTTTAATGGCTAGCTCTGTGTTTATATGTGTGCATGCTGGGGCGCGTATCTCACTGAAAACATCATAGACCAGTGCATGCCTCAGATATTTTTTTCTCCCAGTAAAGATACAGGAGTAACCTTAACTGTAACCCTTTACTGTATTTGCAAATATAAAAGAGCGTGTATCACTAGTGGCATATGAGGCAATAAAAAAGGCAGGTAAGGATTTAGATGACTGAGGGGTGCTTTAGTAATGTGTTTGTGACTAGAGGTTTTCTACATGCTGCTGAGCAGGTCATGGTAGCTTTCTCTGCAATGACTGTTCACTTCAGCCACAGCCCTTGGGGGGCTTCTCATGCTCTGAAATACTACATCCCCTACCAAAATCTTGCAGTTCAACCCGAGGACCCTGCTGTTGTATAAAGCAGTGAAAGGGAACACATCACACAAGAAACAGAGCACATGGACATTGGCACAAAGAAGACTTCCTTCACACTGGTCTGATCCTGTCTTCATTAACCCGACACTAAGAAGCTGTTATTACATTAACTGGTGCCTGAATCTTACCGTTTATATGGAAATTCTGCGCTTTGGAGATGAAAACAGCCTGGTTCCTGCACATAGTGCTCCTGCTATAGTCCAGTTGGGGGTTGTCTTCCTCCTTCCACTCCAGGTAGCCTCTTCCCACCAGCTCCACCTTCACCACGGGGTCCACCAGGGTGCTCCTAAGCTTCAGAACCAGTTGGCCAGCTATGCTGGAGCCTGCCAGGTACACCTCGTCCTTGGGCAGCAACAGCTTAATTGATATCACAGTTGACATGAGGGATGAGTAGGAGCCAGGCACTGGTGGGGCCTTGGGGATGCTTCCGTGACGTCGGGGTTTGTGAGGTCACAGCAAGAACCATGGCCCATCCCAATCCAAGAAGCCTGTCTGTTCATTACCAGTGCTTAATTAATGAGAAATCAGTGAGTTTCATGTTTAGGATCCCTATGGGCAATGCAACAGCTAAACCTCAGACTTGCTGGTTAGAGTACACCCCATAAGCCACATGACACCCCAGGGCATGGGTGTCTGTATTGCACGCCGTCAGTTCCAGTGGAATAATTGGATTCAGGCTGCTCACGGTGTCCAGCAGTGCTGGGGGGTTGCTTCTGGCAGTGCCAGCCCTGGTTTGGGGGGCTGCTATGTTCCCTCCCCCTTTTCTCTTCCAATTTTGGCCCCTGTCATACTCGCACATTTCTTTTGGGTTTGTTTCCAGGATGAGACTTTCTCTCAGAAGTCTCTTGGTAATGTCCTAGCTGCTATTCAATTCAGTTGATGGCCACCTTAAGCAAACTTCACCATTGCTACTTTTCAGGTGTTTTCCACCTGAATTTGAAGTCAAAATTCTTCACTGTGATGGTGACAGAGCACTGGGATAGGTCGTCCAGAGAAGTTGTGGAGTCTCCTTCTCTGGAGATCTGCAAAACCCACCTAGCTGTGACCCTGTGCCACGTGCTCTGGGTGTCCCTGCTTGAGCAGAAGGGCTGGATTAGATGATCTCTAGAGGTCCCTGCCAACCTCAATCACCCTGTGATTCTGTGATTGTCTGTTTTTGGCAACCACCGTCTCCAAAGGCACAGTTTTGGGTACTGTGTTCACATACACTATGTACTTGCTATCATCTCAGCTCTTGTTTTCTGGGCACACTACCAGGACGGGGCCATGCAAACTCGCCCACAGCAAACTACTAGTCATGGGCGGCAAATGTGGCTGATGCTGCCAGCATAAGGATGCCCTAAGGGTGCTTTAAGTAGACTGGAACAAATACCAGTGAGATCTGAGCGCAGCAGGACAAGCAACCTGCCACGACATCACCCCTCTGGACAGCAAGGTCCTGCAGTTCTGCTGGGGCCATGGGCTTGCATTCATCAATACAGCATGGTTGGCAAGATTTTGCTACAGCATAGTAACTTTGCCCATGGCTAAAGACAAATGACAGAGCTGAGGCTCAGCCTGCGTTGTCTCCTGCTCTTAGTCCTATCAGAGCAATTCCAGGCAGCAAAGCTGTTGCAACCGTGTTGTCCCACCAAGGTGAAAACACATTCCTTCAAATACACAAATAAATAAACAAACACATAAATAAATAAAACCCCACCAAAACCACTGTGAGTGTGATCAGAGCTTGTCCTCAGGTGTCTTCGGCACTTGGATCGAATAGGTGCGCTATGCTCTAGCCCACATCAGTGTGGGACAGGAAGGAAAAGGATCCAGCACAGGAGATCAGAGACACATGCTCTGCCTGGAGGAGCCGGGATAAAGATAACCCCAGCGGGCCCTGCAGCGAGGATCACATTTGCTGCTGGTGCCAGCAGACATCTGTGAGCCACTGATGAGCTGAGAGCCCAGAGTAAAAGTGCTGGCACCGGCTCCACAGAACCTGATTAAAGATACAATGTTCTCAGCTGCAAGCTGGAGGATGTGGGCACATGGCGAGAAATGCTGAAAATTAACTGAACAAGGCAGCCAACAGTTTAGGAAACAAGTCACACCACGTTGAACTTCAGATGTTCCCTCCTCCATGCTAATTAGTCACTTGCTCCAGCTCTGTCAGGATTCTCCTTCACTGCCTCCGTACTTTATCCTTGCTTACCGTGTTGTTTTCTTAAGAAAAAAAGAGAATTGAATTAACATGCTGACTGCAAACTGTCACTCAGTCTCGCTTCTTGGCTGCTGCGTCTCTTTCTGTGAGCCTGTGCTTGTCTTGCCTTATTAAAAAAAATGCTCCTTCAGAAAGAACTGTTCAGTGCCCTGGGTTGTAGTGGATAGGAACAAACAACAACAGTTTCTCAATTGGGCCCAGAATAACCAATAACAAAAAATATCCTTTTTCTTATTTACACTTGGAAGTTTTCCGAAGTCACTGCCTTGCACACAAGTTGCGTGGTTATAGGTGGAAAAAAATAGCTCATAGCTACTCGCATGAGTGATGATATATCGTCAAGTAAAATATTATAATCATGGATTATATATGAATTGAATACTAAAGTCCCAAGTTTTGGTGTTCAGGCACTGATTTATGCTTTACAAAAATAGCTTATAGCTATGATCTCCATGCTACCAGTACACCAACCCAATATTTCATCTCAATCTGTACATCTCCTGAGAATTTTAACTGCAATTTGAGTCTGCAATCAGCCAGGAAAGGAAGAAGCATTGCTTTTAAGTCACAGTTTGTTCTCTTTTCTTAACTTCAATTTCTGTTTCAAAGTTAGACAAGCCAAAATGAGTTGTGCAAATGTTGTACCTTTGCATCTTGTGACCTCTCTGACAAAATGATCTTTAAATTCCCTTTCCACAAGAAATGTATAGTACACTTTTAACAAACGCCAACTTCAAATGATACAGTGAAGAACATTATATTCTGTCTTTGCCTATGTTGATATGTGGTAACATTGATTTTGTGCTTTCAATCAAAATCAGCTAAAATAGAAACCTTTGTCTGAATTGTCTGCACTTCAGAAGTTACAAATAGAAGGATTGTGGATCCATGGCTTGATATACTTATTTTTGCAAAACAAAACCTGACTTCCATAGCCCCTTTTCATTTATTTAAGAAGTTATATGCAGTCTTATTGTGTTTCATAGGCATGTCCAGTCATCAAACACTGTCATTTTTTGCTGTGACATTCATTGGTTTCCATTCTCTGAGACTCACATGGATAATGCTTTAGATTTGAGCTTCCTTATTGGTTTCCCTTTAAAAATTTGAGGCTGAAAATTCAAAGAAGGGAAACAAGGAACCAAATCCTTGAGCTCCTAGTGTTGTACTTTGATAAAACACATATCATTACATCAACGAGGGTCCAGAGCGACAGGGCTCAGTCCACAAGGCTCATAGACCCTCTGGGTCATGACAGCTCCTCGAGATCTCCGTGTCTGCAGGAGCTGGCTGTGGTAAAGCACAGGCAAGACCCAGTCTGGGGGTTTAGTGATGGGACTGTTTTGCACCAACAGAAAATTGAATATGAAAGTGTCCCACAGACACTCATTAGTATGCTGCTGCTTTCCACTGGAATATGAAGGGCCTGCATTTGCACACAAATTCCCTTTGTGATTTGAGTGAATTGAGCTGCCTTGGTAGCTCTCCCGATAGTGACATGTGGAAAATGGAGTACCTGCATTTGAATTTTAAATTTCTTGTATTACTGGGGAATTAGGCCCTACTGATAGCAAAGAGTCCCTTAGATGATACTAAATGCTAGCATTGGCTTTCTCAAAGCTAAGTTTTTAAGATGTTTGTCTCATAGCCAATGACATAGCTATGAAGAAATAGAGTATCCATAAGCTCAGCTCACAAATACAAAGGTTTTACTAGAGATTATGAATTGGGCAAAAAGAATCCAGGCTCTCTTTGCCAAGCAGCCATTCTCTATGGGAAAATACTGTAATAAACACTGTGAGTGGGATGATCAACCTGAACTAAGGGGATAATTCCTCTTTGGCATTCCCATGCAATGACTGATTCGCTTGGCAATCACAAGGTTCAATTATCTTTTAATATTCTTTTATTATTATTATTATGATATATTAGGTATATACATAATCAACATCACTAATAATGTTTTGAATTGTATCTGTGAAAGCGTGACAAAAAGAAGCTTTCTTCAATTCTCTTCTAACTTTTAAGATATTTTATTTGTATCAGTGTTAGTTCTACCTATCTCCAATATTAAGATAGTTATTTTAACATGTTCCATGATATCCACGGAGCTGAAAAACACTCCTCTTGCCAGCTGATTCTGTACCAACATGTGCCGCAACAGATTTAAAGAGATGTGTCTTATAGTCACAAAGGGGCACCAATTTCATCCAAAGATATGAAAGTGCAGTTGCTGGGTTTTGACATCTTTTTTTGCGGGCATCAGCGAAAGTCAGACTGGCTGCAAATTCAGACCACCTCTTTCGTTCCTTGGCTAATCTTAACTTTTAGTGGCTCATTCAAAGGTAAGATACATTTTAGAAATTTATAAACATACTTGGCCAGTGATGGGGGTTAAAGAAATACAGCAGAGCCGGCAAGACTTTAAAGCTCCACCATGATAGGATCTTACCTGGAGAAAGTGCTGCAAAGCTGTCAATAACTGCTGGTAAATTGTAGAGCTTGAAATAGGGAAAACATGTTTTCTCCCTGACGCAGTGGCACAAAGGCTTGGTTGAAGCCCTTGCCTGGCCTATCCATCTGGTTGATGTAAGAAGTGAGATATCGATTTTTCTTATGATCAGAAACTTAGAGGAGCCACAAAGCTAACAAGCAACACAATTTATTACACTCTAAGTGAGATGCTGGAAAATTTTTGCTAAAACACATATTCCTATTTAGCAAATGTGATTTAAATTGTGGTACTAACCTATAGAACACATACTACTAGGTTTGATAGTGATGACAACTGATATAGCTAGGAAGTGACTTGCATGCTCTGGTTTTCCTTGTTATGGATAATCTGTTCACCGAAAAGAAAGAAAAATCATTCGTAAATCTGTAAGTCTGAGTCACAACCACTCCACAAAGTTAGAAGCAGTTGCCACTCATTTCAAGAGACTGCATGCATTACTTTTGCTTAAATTATAACTCATTTCACTTGCAAGAAATGAAGACCGTAATGTAAAACACCATAAGGGCTTTAATTCTTTCAGCTCAAAATCACTTCCCTGCAATAGTTAAAACACAGTATTCAACATCATTAGCAAGTTTGGGTTACTTTATGCCTGCTAAAGAGACACAGTAGTTTGAAACTTCCCTAATAAGCCGAAGAGTCCCAGGTGGCCAAAGTTTTCCATAGGAGGCCTGTTAATGATGGCCCAGCACTCGCGCCGCAAGCATCTGCTCTGCTGACTGCCACTGCTTTAAATAGCCCCTCAGTCTGTCTGCATTTAAATCAGGAAGAGGATAAATGGGCCTATTTTGATATCAGGCCTTCGTTACCAGTGAGAGGGACAAAACACCAGCTGGAAGGCCACTGTGAATGGCACAAGCCCAGGTGGAGCTGCACCCCAAGCCCTAGAGCTCGTTCATTGCAAATGCTGCAGGCTGGCAACAGCTTTTTTTTTTTTTTTAAATGCAAAGGGAAAAGCGGTGTTGTTGCTGACAAGAGGAGCTTTTCCAGGTTTTGTTTCAAATCAAGCCTATACAGATACTGGAGCTACTCGCTCAGCACCTTCCAAATCAGTCTCACCTCTTATCACTTGGAAGCAGGAGTTGAGGTCTGTGAGCTGGGGCCTCTCTCATTGGAAAGGACTAGATCAATTAGGCATCAGTTTACAGCTCCATAGCAGGCCCTGTGTTTAACTCTGTACTGGAGCAATTGAAAACTCTGAGAGGATTTAATGGGGCTGAAGAAAATAGCTGCATTAGCCAACTGGTTCCACATTCATTGATAGTCCCCCCACAATCCAGCCGAAACACCGGCTAATTTTGACTCCACGATGATAATGAGAGGAGCTAAAGCAAACAAAATCCAAGGCCAGTAATTAATCTGCACGATAAAGGGTCAGGAAATGTGGCTGATCATCTACATAGGTATTTAATATGAGGAAAATCTTAAAGACAGATCAAAACTATTTATTAGCACTAAATGGAAGCTGCGAAGTTTGTGCAAGTTGCCTTCTCCTTCCAATGAAGTTTCTCATTCATGGCGCCTCATCTCATGCTGTGGTCTGAGCAAGGGCTTGTGCTTGCTCAGGGCAACGGCACCACGAAAGAGCTTCTCTCTCCTACAGAATCTTCTGAAAATCTACAGTGACCTGGTGACCTGGTGACAAATGAGCATTAAGGAGAGGGTCGGATTTAACCTGGAATTCTTGTCTGTGTTGGCTTTTTTTGAGAGCTCTTCTGCCAAAGTGGAGTGGAATTAGGGCTTTTCCAGAAAATGATGATAGAGCTGCTCTGTTTTTTTTTTTTTTTATCTGCAATACTGTGCCCAAATCATCTGCTACGTGTACAAGTTTGCCTTCCATTATACTTTGTAGATCAGGAGAGTAAAGTTGTTAACAAGCAGCCCATTCTTGCCTGAAGCTTCCCAGGAGCTTGATGCTCTCTCCTCTCTACCAAAGCATTTCCTCCTTGCTATAAATATTCATTATATTAATGAAAGGTGCAGGAGAATGACTTTCCTTATTTCCTTTCAGTGCCATTTGTTGCCACCATGTAGTTTATTATAATCTGATGTGAGCTCGTTGCTTCATAATTCCTACAGGACATACGGATGATAACTGGGGAAGAACTCACTGAAAACCCCTTCAGGCAGCAGTTACCTAAACCTCACCCAGTCCATATCCATGTGCTTGGATAGGGAATCCTCCTCCAATCCTGTCTTTCCAAAAGCTGTGCAAAGACATTTGGTGGTTGCATCGATCAGATTAGACATGGCTGATGAGATGTTTGTTTTGGATGCCATTGGGTTTTATCGTTCAGGATAGCTAGCAGGACCTGGGTGCTGAGCTATCTGGTACAGATAATCTGACAGGTTAAATCCAGTGTTTGTGCTTGGGATGCATATACATGTTTGTATGTCCGAGCTGTACCTCTGAGCAGCATATTAAAAGAATATCAGGATTGTATATTTTCAATTGTACACTTGCATTATTATTATTAGTAGTAGTATTGATATAATAATGTAAAAATTACATATAATTATACATTATTATAATGTAAAAAATATAGGCTACCTAAAGTCAACAGGGAGAAATTTCCTGTATTGCCCATTCCGGTGGTCCATTTCTATTGATTTGTGATGTATGAAGTGATCATCCCTGAGCCTCTTCTTCTCCAGACGAAATAACCCTGTGGGAGGGAGCTGGGGTTATTTAGTCTGGAGAAGAGGAGGCTCAGGGGAGACCTTATCACTCTCTACAACTACCTGAAAGGACGCTGTAGTGAGACAGGGGTTGATCTCTTCTCCAGGATAACTATCAAGAGGAAACGACCTCAAGTTGCACCAGGGGAGGTTCAGGCTAGATATTAGGAAAAAATTCTGCATAGAAAGAGTAGTCAAGCATCGGAACTGGCTGCCCAGGGTGGAGTCACCATCCCCAGCACTGTTCAAGACATGTGCAGATGAGGTACTTAAGGTCATGGTTTAACAGGCATGATGTTGAAGGGCATACAGATGGACTCAACGTTCTCGAAGGTCTTTTCCAACCATAATGGCTCTATAATTGTATGCTGCTTATTTTTTAATTCTTTTAGCTTTCGGAGTCAGGCCTAGAAGCATATGTGTTCAGCTAGATTTGGAGTCATAAATAATTGAAATGCACTAAGAAGTGGTAGTTTGGGTTGATTGATTTACACAGTGAGCAAAGTAAAGTGGTTGTGTCCTGGATCTACCTTTGGCAATCACAAAACTGGGAGGCAAGAGGAGATGCTCACCAATATGCCACTAGATGGGAAGCCAACCACATTTACTTATGAAGCCAGGATGATGGTCTTCTAAATTACTTGTCATTCTTGCAACACATAGTCTGTGTTTTCATTTTTTTAACAGCTCTCTTGGCTTTTCCAGGGATGTTGGATGTTCTTCAGTGCCTTGTTTTGCTTTAGGGGTCAGAGAATTAAATATGAAAGCAATATCAACCTAATGAGTGAAATCGTCATGCTTACAGCGCCAGGACCCTCTGCAAATAAAGCTCAGTAATATAGAAGAGAAAGAAAAGGAAAGGGGAGGGGAAAAAAAAAAGAAAAAGGAAAAGAGGGGAAAGAATAGGATCCAAGCTGGACTATTGCTTGTTTTTTTTCTGTCCCATTAGTGACACTCAAAGAAAGGAGAAAAGTGTTTCACACGGAGTTTGAACACAGCTATTAAAGTGAGGGATATGATAAGTTTCTTTTGTTTAAATTAACTTTCTTCTCAGTCAGTTGAGCCCGTGTGAATTCCTACCTTCTGTGAGGGCTCCCTGACTTTAATTCTTCCATGACTGCACAAAGGGAAAACCAGGTACTTTGCCCATCTGTTACAACTTAAACCTGAGCGGAGTTTACTGTGCCATACGATGCCATTGCTTCTGCTCTCTGCACTGACCTTATGCTTTCATGTTTATTTTTTATGGAGGCAATTTTAGCTCTAATGCAAAATACGTTGTTCTTTTCGAAAAACCAAACCACACTGTATTAAGCATGAATTGCATGAAATTTTTCATATTGTTATACCTTGATGTGTGCTAGGAAGTGCACTTTGTATCAGTCCTTGCAGCCATTATAGTTGATTTTTTATTAATGTTTCCCTTGTAATTCTCTATTTGCTCCTAGTGGAGACAGGGAATAAAATGGGAACTCTCTAGTGACTAATTTAACATTTCTGAATTCCATGGTTGTTAACAAAAGACTGAGCAGTCCAGTGAGTAAAAGCTATCTAGCAAGTTCAAACTGACACTGAGATTACATCCCCTGTGGGTTGTGAGGTTTTTTATTATTATTATTATTAAAAATCATTCATTTTATGCATGTTGTTCTCCTGCAAGACAGTATTTTCAGAAAGATTTAGCAGTGCATAAATGAGGCAGGCAGCTCCGTGAGCAACTGTCACTCCCGTGTTTGATTGCATCCATGCAGGCTGGGAGCCCTGAGAAGCTGTTGGCACTGGGCCCTCTGCATCTCCCATGGATGCCTATGAAATGGGGTGGGAAGCTCTGACCCACAGGGAGATGAGGCCACCGGCACCTTGTCTCCCTGCATCCCACTGCAGGCTGCACCTGGACACCCTGGACAAAAACCTCAGGAGGTTCAAGGCTGTGTCCAAGGAGGTCGTGTCGCGCGTTTTTGGGTGCACCCAGCGTTTATGGTGGGTTTAGGCTAAATGAGAAGCGTTTTTCACGTTGCTGTGGCGGGGTGAAGGAGCAGCTCCCAGACGCAGCGGAGCAGAGAGGGGACCTAAGCTCCAGGATCCCGCAGTGCAGAAGGGCATCGAGACCTGTCACTGGGATGGAGCTGCCTGCGAGTGCAGCCTCTCACGCAGGTGGGTAACTCCAGCCCAAGGACAGCCGTTCTGCAGGGACAGGGTACGGTCTGGCATAGTCCTGCACCATCACGTGTAAAAAATCAGTTCTGACAATACACGTTATCCAGTGATTGTCTACACATGTTTTCATCAATTGCGTGGAAAAAAAAAAAGCTTTTTGCTTTGATGGGCAAAACAATAGCACGAACCAAGAAGGAAAAAAAAAAGCCACAGAGCAGAAGGACTCTTATTGTTTGGAGCTAAAGGCGATTAAGAGGGAAAAATCTGTTTGGAGTTCGAAAGCAGTTTTGTCTCTATATTGTATAAATATAAATGAGCTTTCCACCACTTCTGTTCTTTTCTTTTTTTTTTTCCTCGGGGATGGAAGCTATTATTCTCACCAAAAAGAAGGGATGGGAATTATAAGTAGTCGTACAAATAGGATCAAAACGCATTCTGTGTGAACTTTTGCCTATGAACTAAATAGGAGGGGGATTAGCTGAGGCTGCAGTTGGGAAATGTCAGGTGTGTTAATAAGCAGGGAGACGTTTATCAGGGAGGCTCTGCAAAGCCATCTGCCCGTTCCGCCGCCGCGGTGCGCAGCGAGGGTGCCTGTGGAATTGGGGGCAGCGAGGTGACGAGTAGCCGCAGCAGAGCCCTCCTCTCGGCGCGGCCCGAGTCCTGCTGCCCCTTCGTGCGTGTGGTTTTGTGTGCGGCCGTCCCTGCCCTCCACCACCCTTGAGGAGAGGGAAGGGAAGAGGAGCACATTTGTAACGCACTGAATATGGGCCCCAAGGCCTTACAAACCCCCCCAGGCTTCCCTAAGTGAAGAGCACTCTCTGGTTTAGCAGCTGGGGGAAGATTTTAGGGAGCGAAGAGTTCTTGTGTTCCCACTGGTGGCCATGGTCTTCTAGCACTGGGAGGTTTCTGTCACGGGTGTTTTCCTTCAAAACCAGGTGCATCTAACCCATATCTATTCTAAGAGTGCAGCTAGACAGTCACAGGTGGTGACAGCTGTACAGACTAACAATGTTCTGAAGAGCTTCAGTCAAATCCAGTGGCTGCCATGTGCACGTTCCTGTCCTCAACAGTGCAGGACAGCAGAGTCACCTGCACCACAGCAGAGAGAAGGTGACAGCATCCTCTGTCAGCCCCTAATTTTACCCCCATCATCATGTATGTATGCTATGCATTCGGGTGTATTTAACGAGTCCTTGAATGTGTTCAAAGCTCAGCAGCAGGAGCTTTTGGTCCAGGACACCTTTTAATCCTGAGAAAGTTTATTTTTTTAACAGGTGACCAATATTTGGGTTATGAGGTTGGTGACTTCTCCGGATTTGCTGCTTTGGAGCAGCACAGCTCAGTAAATATAATATAAATTCACACCTCAGCTCTTGCTAAACTAGGGAAAAAAATTATTACCTTATTCCCTTGAAGCCATTCTGTGTATTTCTTACTGTACATGAAAAGCATTTTGGTTACAGTGAAATCTAGGCTTCTGTGTATTATTATAAATGTCTCCGTGTCTAAGTTTTGACTCTCCCAATGCAAGAAATGCCTCTAGCTGACCTTGTATTGATTGATTGCTCAGAAATCCAGGCCTACGTTTGTAAAGTGGATTAGTGTGAAAACGCTTGGACAAAGCTGACGAACACACAGAAACCATTTGAAAGACTAAATCAAACAAAAGTTTGACTTTCCTATAATGCACATGGGCCAATTTCAGCATCTACTGAGCAGGCATATGCCAGGGCACAGGATACATGAACCTAAACTTCTAACAGCTTAAAAAACCCAAATGCAACAGCTGAGAAGCTTTATGTGCAAGTGGATATCACCCATAAGAAGCAATTCAAATACATGAAGCATGCAAAAATCATTTGAAAGCTGCATGACTGAGGAAAACTTGCTCTTTAAGAAATAAAAGAGATCACCTAAGTGGCCTGCATAAAAGTCTGAATATCTACAGCTTTGCTGGAATTGATGAAGCATTTCAGACTTTGGGGTGGGGTGATTTAAGGATTTAGACATGTGGGAGTACAGTGCAAATTGACCTTCTTGGCTGCCAATTTTGGAAACTGTTTCTTTTTTTTAATAAAAAAAAAAAAAGAACTTTGATTTGCTATAATCCTCCATCAGGAGAAAACACGAAGATAATTAAGATTTCAGAAACCAATTTCTCAGGCCGGTTCAAGTCCCAAAGCACCAACAAACAGATGAATCTAAACTGTGAAAATTGGGACTAAAATAAGAATTTGATTCCAAACCTATCTAAATGTAGCAAACATCAGGCAATGCTAATTGCACTGCTCCTTATGAACATTTACCCATGTGCAATGGGAATATATACATACTAGCTTTTGTAAAGAGATGTTTAACACTGACTGAAACCTCTGTAGCGGGTCTCATGGCCTCCAGCACTAGAAATGATGAATTCAATTTACTAGCGCTTGAAGGTGTGACAAAAATAACAACCTTTGCTACGGAAAGCACCGGTGCTGGAAGGATCTGCTGGGTATCGACCTTGCTGTTCATGCGGGAGAAGCGGGAGGGAAGCAAAGACGATTTGCTCAATAACCTGTGAAGCAGGGGGGTAACAAAGTCAGCTCCTTGACGGAGCTGCAGCCGTTGCCACCTCTCTGACGGGTGTCCGTCCATGGAGCCCAATGACCACGTCAGTGCTGCAGGTTGGGGCCGCCCTTTGAGACTGGGTGGCAAGCGCTTAATTTTTGTCCGCAGCCAGTGTGAGCAGGGCGACAAGGGGGATTTTGCCTCAGAAAGCAGCTCAAAGACTGGTTTCTTGCTTTTTCCTGGAGAAATGTGGTTTCAGGTGATGATCCCTGTTCCTCCTGGTACAGGAGCCTCCCATGGAGGCTTGGACCTAGATCCGCAGGTCCTCATGGCCACAGATCTGCATCGGTCCAGGCCAGATCTGCAGCACCTTGGGCTGCATGGTGGGGTGGAAGGGGGGAAATTGCCCTTGTCTCAGTTCCTTGCGTCTGCCCTTCTGGTTAAAATGAAGCTCTGGCTGCTGCGATGCACCTCTAGTTATTTTGGTTTTCAGCTATGACTCAGCCCTAAAATAAGTTCTTAAAGACTTCTATTTTACAGATGCAATAAATACTGCTGATACATAAATGTCATCCTGGGAGTTGCACTGCGTGTCTAAAATCATAAAATAATATTACTTACAAAAACAGGTTTTCAGACGAAGTGTAGTAATTGAGTTTGGCTCTTTTATGGATGAAATATAATGTGATCAATAGATTATTATGCTTTCTAGTAGTTAAAGTTTTATGTTATAGAAATGATCTATGGAAACTATATTGGTAGAATATAGAGTGCAAAGCTCCAGTTACATTAAACAATTTCTATGATCTGGCATCTTATGTGTAAACTCCAGCAATAAGAAAATGCTAATCAGCATGGACTTACCTGCTAAGTTTTAGTGCAGGCCTGTATGGGTGGCCTATAAAATGGGTTTTAAATAATTTATTTGGTTTTTTTTTAGCATCAGTAGCTTGCTGAAAGAAACAAAAAGGTGAAATACTGACAAGCTCCCTGTCATTTACATGGCTCAGAACTCAGAAACAGGATTTGCAACATGGGCTTTTTCCTTTTCAGGCTCTTCCTAAAATGGCTCTTCCTACACAGAAATCCAGTGGTGCCCTGTGTTTCTCCTTCCAGGTCAGAGATTTGGCCAGCACGCCAAAGCATCAAGAGATTGTAAATATTTAATTAAAAATCAAAATAGGAACAGAAGAGATGGCCTGAGCCGTGACCACGGAGAGCAAGGAACACGCGGCTGCTGCGGCGGGGGAAGCTGCAGGTCGGGGCTCCCTGCCGCGCCGGCACTGCCCGGCCACGCTGCTCTCCTTAGCTGTGCTACCTGGAAATGTGCTCTTTATATATTTAACAAACGCCAAAAGCAGTCCCGCTGGTGCTGAACTAGCCCTTTCCAATAAGGCAGAATAAAATCTGTTTTGCCATCTTTCAAATTTTACAACTTCCCATTAGGTTTCATAGCTTTGCATTAAGGTGAAATTTGTGGGCATTAGTACAACTGCTGGGGTCAAACAGCAGCGCGGCTACTGCTGCCCCCACCCTGTTGGCCACAGCGGCCTGAGCAGAGGCCTCCTGAAGTGCACGAGAGCAAAGCAAGGTCTCTGCGACGCTACTCCCCCTCTCTTTTCAGACCAGGGAGGGTCCTGAGCTGGGTATGGTCCCTACAGATCTAGTGACGTGTGAAACCAACCCTTGCGTGAACTGGTCTGGTCTCCCTTTGAACTCATGCAAACTTTTGGAGGCCTCCTGAGCCACTTACCTGATTGTCCATTTCTCACACCCACATGGACATGCTGGTAAATATTTGTGACCAAAATTCAGTTCCTGGAAAAAAAAACCTCCTGAGCGACTAGGAATATTTCCTTTGAGCCTCACGAATGTGCCCTGATACAGTTGCCTCCTGGAAGCTTGAGAAGCCAGGCAAGCAGTTCTGGTATTTTTGAATACCAGAAATTTGCAGCTGAAGAGTCTCCTTTTCAGCTGTTTACAGTGCTGCTGGCTTTTGTCAACTCGTTTCACCACAGAATTGAATTCAGGGTAACTGAAGATATTTCTGCCTTTATATCTGTTGGTCTATTAACTTACAGCAATTACTCTGCAGAGAGGTGACAGCTCCTTTATGGAAGTTATTGAATTCTAGTACTGAAAACAATGCATCAATAATGAAAGGTTAGTAAGAGAACACAATATACCTGTCTCACGCTAAGTACATATTTTAGAAAGATAGAAATGCAAATTGTTTTTTATGGATAATATTGGCTGCCATAGATAGCTGAGGCCTGAAATTCAGACATAAATTTTAAATATTATTTAAATTTACCTTCTGAGGAAAATCAGAAACATGAACTATTTATTACTGGGTTGACTGAGCAGAAAGGAGATGGGAAGGGGATGAAAGTGAGGGTCATCAGGATGCCTCACTGGGGTTTGTTGACCTTTAGAAGAACTCCCAATTAATTAGTAACCTTGAACATTGATAAATTAGATAATATTCTCTCAGCCCATTCTCATTTTTTATTCAGGAGAGAATTTCAGCTTTGTTCAGCAGAATAACTTCTCTTTACATACATGTAATACTGAATGACTCACCAAGGATTTAATACAAGGTTTAACTATTATGTCTCGAGTCCTTGCTTTCTAGCCTGCTCTTAGTGGTTTGCACTGCCCCGATAAACTCACAATAGCAGAGACACCCTACAACACTCAGGTGAAGATAATAGAGGAAAAAGGATGTTTGTTTCCCATCCATACATCTTTTTAGTTTTGAATAAAAACGGGATTAATGGGGATACTTACGGCTATGCTGTGCATGTGACCTTCCTTGTGCCAGCTCTGTGGTTGCATTCAAGGCTTTCTGTAGCGTCTCAAGGAAACTGAAGATTTTGTCCTTGAATAATGTTTGTTCTTTTTTTTTTTTTTCTGTATCTTCAAAAAAAAGCAGAAAAAAACTATTTTTCATGCATTTCCTATATCCATTTTGTATCTATTCTTCGTGAAAATCAACGTGCAGTTCCTAGCCAGTAACATCTTCTATTAAACCTCCCCTCGGAAGCAGGTAGGCAGCTGCCACCGAAAGCAGCCGGGCTGTGCCCTGCAGCTGGGACAGGGCTTCTCCTCTGGGCAATTACAGGGAGGCAGGAAACCTCCGTACGGAAGCAGTCCCGTTTTCAAGGTGCTCACATTCTCCTGTAAGAATATTGATTGCAGCTTGCCAGGAACTGGACAAAACGGTAAATCCCTTGAGTAGCTGTTATTTATGGACAAGGTGTTGAAGAGGCAAAAGGGTCATTTGGACTGAAAATCTTTATAGCTTTAATGGGCCGATATAGAGTATCTAGTCTTTGTTTCATTTTTATATATATATACATATATTATATATATGGATAATGAATTATTCTTTTACGTTTTTTCAGACTTTTAGCTTATTGTTATCTGTATTATTTGCATTTACTGGCCAGGCATCTCTTGTACTTTTTGGTCCAAAAACATGCAATATTCAGTAGGACAAAGGTGCAAAAAGTTATCTGTCAGATTCATGTGTTTGCATGGCACTCCTTTGATGTCCTCCTGTATATGAAATATCGCAAAGTAGCTTCTGTTTGAGAGCAAATATTCTGCCTTGTGAAAAAATATTTACAGAGACTTCCCTTGTAACATAATACCATAAGGAGACAATATTAACCTGCCCGCTCAGGTTGCATGATCATCTATTAAACTGGTAAGAAAAATGCTGAAGAAAAATGAGTCACCTTGAAAGGACTACTAGTGCAGTATTTAAAAGACTGCTGCCCTTCTAGTTGTTTTCCTCCTCTTGGGCATGCCTCCACCATATCCCTAAACATCCAGCCTTTGCAGCCCCTGCTCTCAGCTGGTTATACTTGATTTCCTTCCCAGAATAACATGGTTATGTAGATGCTTTTATTTATTGGTGCAACAGTGAAAACAGGGTTGGCGAATTTAAGTGATCCCTCCTAATGGATGAGTGCCTCTTTACCAATAGATACCGTGGAGGGATCCTCATGCATAGAAGGATCCTGCCAGAACAGGCCGAGGAGCTTGCAGAAAGAAAAACCAACCCAAGTGTTGCAGCTGGAGAGACCGGGGTCTGAGGAAGAGCCCAGGTGAACCAGGACGGACGCAGTCACACACACGGCGGGTCCCCAGGCTGAGGGACATCTGCCTGGCATGCAGGGTCTCATCTTCAGCTATGCAAACTGCTTTGTTCAATCCACTGAAATGTCTCCCACATGGGAAGTTATTCATGTGCTCTCAGAGGAACAGCAAAGATAGGAAATGATGGGCATAATGTGCTGGGCAGAAACTCCCACGTGTACAGGAGCTAGACAGGAGATATGCATTATCTGTAAGGTATAGCTGTTGAGCTGCCCTGGCAAAGGAGGAACAACAACAATACAACAACTTCTCTGAAAAGGAAAGGCAACACAAAGAAACGTAAGGTAAGAGAAATATTTATTTAAATTTGCACAATAACGAGCTTATACTGAACAAATTCAATCAAGAAATAATAGTAAGTGCAGTAAAACAAGGAAATATTGATGACTTTTCCCATCAGAAAACATTAAGAAGCCATGCCTGTGCATCACAGTTTTTGTTTTTGTGTTTTTTTTTTACAATAACTTGTATCTTTTTTTTTCAGAGCACATACTGTACATAACACATCTTAGCTGCTATGTTCTTTATTCCTGAAGGCCTCATCCTTGTACTCAAATGTCTGCTAATTTTTGCAGTGAGCAATCAAACACATTTATGCAGAACAAAATATGATTAGGTAAAAATCTCTGCATCTCGTCAAGTGTTGGACCCTCAAGCTTCAGAAGACTCCTAGTTCATTTTTGATCTTGACATTGTTATGTACATCATTACAGTGTGTCATTTTACACTAACCTAATATTCTGCATAATGATTTCAGACATATAAATAGCCAGAAGTTGGGCCTGACCTCACACAAAGGTTTATACATCTGAGATTTTCTTGAGTCCCATTAGTTTCACTCTGACTCCTCACTGAGTTCATCACATTCCTGCACTTTAGATGGACAAAACCAATCTAATTTCAGTTTTGATTTTGTAAAATTTTTGGTCTAAAGAACTTTTTTTTTCTTTTTTTGTGAAGGAAATTCTTTAACCAGAAACTGCTTGTGAGAGCTGGTTGTTAGTGTCACAGTTCCTGAAGGCACTGTGGATCCACTGAGCAACAAACGTGGCCATTCTAAGGGAAGAAACAACGAAAAGTAATTAATATCATCATATACAAATTCAATCCATTTAAGAAGATTAGTTATTTGCAAACACCCACCAGACTTTAACACAGATTTGTAAAATAGAGACATGTACAAACTTAGATCTGATTCATGAAATTGTCATCCTGTCCTTCACGCCCCCCAGGGAAGGGATGTGATGCTTCTTCTAACTGTGCAGTTTGCTGTTGTCTGCACCCTAAAGTTGCAGCAATTGAAAGAAGCTGAGATCGGTGAAGGACATTCAGCTGCTCTAAAGGTACCAGCTCTTTGCCCAGGGTACACACTGGACTGGGCTGTTGAACTGGGGCACTCTGTGTTTTATTTATTTTAACTTAGACAGAAGAGATTGAGAGTTTTATTTAGCGCTAAGTGCTTCAAATTACTACATCCAGGCAGTAACACTGGCAAAGGTTAATTTGTAAGGTTCTTTCTGATAGTTTAGACGTTTTTTGGTTTTTGAGAATATTAGCAATTAATGGAACAGATTGCCTAAGACATGATTAAAAAAGATGGTGAAATTATGTTTTCTACATCCTCACTACTTCTTTCCTCAGTCTCAGTTTTTTCAATGCAAATAAAATGGATGTACTATTTTTAAATTAACTCAAACACAGTGAGATGACTGAATTGCCAGGACAGATTAAAGACCAAGGTCTGAATCACTCAGATGTTTTCCTTCACTCTTTCTGTGACAGGAGGTTAGACAATCCTCCCGTTCACCTTCTTTACTTGTGATTTGAAATGGTTTTGTGGCTAAGGCAGCTTTAGCTCATGCCTGGCTCTCTGAATTCTTAAAGGATTTGTGTAAACCTATTTTGCTGTAGCTTGGTTAGAGAGGCTTATCCCAGAGCTTTGACCTTCCATGTGACGCTCTGCAAGAAAAGAGTGGGATGACACAGGACGAATGAGACAGAACTACACAAACTGAGCACAGCATCAACCTGATCTGGAGGGAGAGGGCTGCTTGCACGCAGAGCTAAAATATTAAAATGCCATGAACATGAACAGATATTGTGTTTCTAAAAGAATACTACTCTGTGAAGAGAACTGAATAAGATTTGCTTGCTGAGGGACAAAGTGCTACATCTTCACTGTTGAGCATCACTGCCCTGTTGTATGTTTTGCACTGTGATATTCAAGGATCCATAATGTGGAAAGCAAAGCTACGTATTGAAAATCTGATTTAACGGCACAATAACTTTTATCAAGGACTCATGTTTGTGACTACCCACTGAAATATCTAATTCCAGGTAGCCGGGACACTGATACAACGGTGTTTTTTATGGGTTCTTAGAGCAAATTCTTACTTGAGCCATTTTGAATGTATGGAGTTTAGCAGAGTATCTGTTTCAATTGTGCAGAAGTTCACAATGCAGCAATAGATTTTAGTAACCTTATGTGTATGTTTACACCGAATACAAATTAGTCCAGGCCTACAGTTCAATCTTTGCTTAAGAGAGAAGGGCAAAGGGAGCTGGAGGCAGATGAACATCAGGAGAACTGATCTAAAATAGATTTCTTCTGCAGTGCCATCGATTAGCAGTATGAGAGTGAAAAACACATTTCGAATCACTGAATCTCTTTGTGCTTTGGAGAAGAACCACATATAATTAGTCATTGTGCAGTGAGGAAACCAAGACACAGAAACCACAGTGACTTGCCCAAGCTCAAACAGGACCTTACAGAGAAAAATACTGGACCAGTGGGAAAATCACTTCTTCCTCATCCCCTTGGTTGCAGCTCTCATTTGTTTAATCTTCTTCCCTCCAAAGTAACTCTCACCATTACAACTGGTGTATGCCACCAGTTATGGACCTCACTGACCCAGGTTTGTGCAGGTAGACCAGTCTCAACATCCTTTGGGCAACAGCTGGCTTTCTAACCATTGGCCACCAAGTCAGATCACAGAGTTTTCTCCTAGCCACAGACCAACTCTGACATGGAGACAAATTCTGCACTTGACCGAGCAAGTACCACTAGCCTAGTAAAAGGACTGTGCTTTCAACAGCAGTGGCAAGTGCTGTTGTGCACAGGGTTGTGTCAGGCAGTCCATAGAAAGGTGTCAGTGCTTAACAGCTTCTGCTGGATGATCAATTACTGCCTCTCTCTCCCAGGAGCAAGTAGTAAAATACACTATTTTTATGCACACCTTTTCAGAATAGTTTATGGTAGAACCTATTAGAGTTTGGGAAGTTTCCTCCTTGGGAAGGACATTAGATAAAGACCAAAGCAATGCTGAATTTCAAGAGGAGGGACATATCATTTGGATTAATCCTTCTGTATCTCTCTCCCTGACTATGGTGGAATCACTCTTTGTCAGTCTTCTCTACTGGATTATCAAAAATATAATCCAATTTACTTAGAGTCTTATTTTGAATAGGAAAATCTTATTTTAACTTCTCTCTCTCTTGCATCTTTAAAAAAAAAAAAAGATGCTAGAATTCATGCTAGCCCACAGCTGTAATTTTTTCTCCTCAAACTAACTTCCTTTAACTATAAAAATTCTTAGATGCTGTAAACATTATGTTGATTTTATTTATTTTAAAGAAAGAAAATTATATATCTATATAATTAGTAACATACTACCTATGTAACTAATATGTGAAGTATTTGATGGAGGAAATCAGTTCTGCTAATTTTGTAGCATGACACAGAGCACAATTTTTGTGATCTAATCTTACATACCTGTTTGTTACTGTGTACATTTGCAAGAAAGCATGGAGCTGTACTGCAATCAAATCTGAAAGGAGCTATTCTCACGGAAAAGAGCAAGCCCTGTGACTTGCTCAAAGCACACTGCAGCATGGGCTCTTGTCCTACTTCTGACCTGTTAGCGCATTAAAGCCATCACTCTAGTGCATGCAAGAATGAAGTTCACGAAACTGAACATTTTTACTCTAACCTCCTCTGCTTTTAAAGCAAGTGAGACACTGACTATCTACTGACCAGACTCAATGCATTAATATTTATATGCCGCAGAACCAACTGGGAAAGAGACATTGCAGCTTAACTTTATGCTCTTTACCTTGCACTGGCAAAGGGTGCACTCTGTGCCATGCTTAATCCAAGAAGATCCAGTGAAGCGAACGACATTGGTTTCGTCCAGACAGGTTTTGGTGATGTCATTACGGATGGTGTCCGCTTGGCAGGGGTCAGTGACGCAGCGTGGGCAACACTCATTCTCGGGGAGGACACTGAATTCACAATCCACCTCCGGACATGACAAGGGCCAACAATCAACTTCTCCTTGCTGTTAAAAAAATGTTTCGAGAACATGAGAAGATTATGAGTTATTGTTCTGATTTATTATTTGCTTTATTACCTCTTTCTCTGACTCAGCACTATGTTCCTTAGCCAACCATTTTTTCCATCTGGTCCTATTCAAAAGGTAGTGCAGAGATCACTAATATTCATTGCCTATGGGGAACAGCAAGTTGGGTGCTTTTTGCTGCATGCTATTCAGGAAGGGTATCAGATTTAACTTATGTCAATACACCCTGCAACTGAACTAATTTTGAAATAACAAACTGAACTCTGCAACTGAAACCTAAACTTCATGAAATACGGAGTATGGATTTTTTTCTTGTTAAGTCTTACTTCTTCAAGTGGCAGAAGCTGCAACAGCACTATGTTTCAAAAGTGCTTTGACATCTCCTTCCTCTAGTTCTGACTTCTATTAAGATTGTTGATTCGGCATAAGAAACCCTCAGATGTTCAGTTCTGAAGGAGCTGCTTTTTTTTTTCCTCTGCTAAGTTTACAAGTCTATTGATTGTAGTAAGGATAGTAAACTGCCAGCAACACAGTTTTTAACAGGGAATGAAAGTGAAAGGACCTCGGCCCACTTACCACCCATTTTTGACATTATGATCAGATCACCTGATTTCTCAGCTAAATCCCACTTTCTGCACTTTACATGATGGGTTCAACCAGAAATTGAGAAGGTCAAATGAGAGACTTGGAATGAGCCAGAATATTCTTTGGGGAAGTTACTGTGCTCCTGTACACAAATATTAAGATGTCTAGTTATTCACTTCAGTTACTGGAAGTTGGGACCAACTTGCATCCAATTCTGGACAAGGGCCAATTTTTTACATCTATCAGTCAAAGAAAAGATTTCAGAGTGTTCTTAAATTAACACTCGTTTTGGAACAGATCTATCTCTGACCTAAAAACTTACTCAGGTCATTTGAGCAGAGAATGAGCAGACAGG
Source organism: Tinamus guttatus (assembly GCF_059628265.1). Taxonomy (NCBI): domain Eukaryota; kingdom Metazoa; phylum Chordata; class Aves; order Tinamiformes; family Tinamidae; genus Tinamus; species Tinamus guttatus. Next base: position 2,858,173 of record NW_028288902.1, on the reverse strand, counting down.
ATTTATGAAGGAAGGAGGAAAGAAATGAAGCAACATTTGGACCGGGAAAGAAGGTTAGTCAAAACTGTATCTAATTCTCTGAGCAATGGTGAGTTAAATAATGGTGAGTTAAATTTCTCCAGAGCAAAAGGTGAGAAAGATCCCTGGGAATTTGCCATAGCCCTGATTTTGCTCTTCTTGCCGCAGAAAGTATTGCAAAGTTTCTGTTTTATAAAAATTCTCATCTGGGTCAATTTTCCTCTCTCTCTTTTTTTTTTTTTTTTGAATCATATGATGCTAAGAATGAAAGTAATCTTAAAATCCACTATTGATGTGGAACTTTCAATTTATTTCTTGGACTGAGGAACACTGTAAAGAGTAAACAAAAAGTTGGAGGAATGTAGCCTTTAGTTACATAAGTAGCATCTTGAATAATGAAGAGACATCTGTTGAAGTCCCAAGCTGTAGGTTGTCTTTTGTTTTGTTTTTTTGTTGTTTTGTTTTGAAGATATTTAATGAAGCACCTGGGAATCTTTTTCATTGGATTTTAGTTGAGGTAACACTGAAAGCTACGTTTGTCTACAGGACAAACGCTCTAGCTATTTTTCATGATGTTCTGACACAGGAAAGCTGCTAGATGGATGAAGCTGTACCCTTGGAAATTAACATGAGGGAAAAACTATTTGTTTTTGTCTTAAGATTGTTTCTGTCACAGTAATTTCCTGGACTGCATCAGGCAGAAGAGGTTTTGCCCAGAATCTAAAATATATGCCTAGTAAAAGGATCACAAGCTTTAAAAATACCTTTTTGTTGACTGCATCAAGTCTTATTGATATTTCTGTTACTGGAAATGTCTGAATGAATAGATTTTAGTCTATCAAAACCTTAGAAATTATTAGTTGTGATTATAATTTCATATGTATTTAGAATTTTCTTATAAAGACTCACTTGTCTCTTAATTCCTGTGTTCTTGCACATATTCCACATCCAAATTACCTTCACTCTGTTAAAACAACCTTCATCATCAAATAATTTTGGGTATTCTATTATGTCCAAACACATTTTTGGCTGGAACTTGATAATACTGACAAATATCCATAAAAAATAAAACACATTTTAATCATGTACATACTCCAGAGGGAACTAAAAGGCTGCTAATGCACCAAAATGCACACAGCAAAATATCTCCTACCTCATTTTCTTTCTGTCTGTGTGCTGTAATCAGAAGCCTTACCAGGCAGCGACACTGCTGACAGTTCTGTATCCAGGTGTCACCGCTGTTGTAGGAAAGCTCTCCACTTTGATGCAAGCACTGACTGCTGAGCCGTGGGTCACACTCAGGGCAGCAAAATAGGTCAACGGTGGGATTCTCACAGTCACAGACCATTCGCCGGCACATCACACAGCCGCTCTGTTGTTGCAAGACAGACACAGAGCAAAAGCAGAAATCTGTGTAACTCCAACAGCAGGTGTACAAGAACTTGATTTGTTGGCACAGGTTCTAAGCCACTGGCAGATCAAGACAATTTCCACTATGTAACTTCTTTAAAACGCAATTTAATCAGAGGCAGAAACCACAGTGCACTCTGCCTAAGTACCACAAGTTCCCCTGCACACTAATAGATCACTGCCCATTCTCAGTGTCTTACAGAAATGCTTCATGCAGCTAGTCTTAAGACAGTCTTGTCTATGGTGATAAAACCCAAGGGTGTTTCTCTCAAGGTCAAATTTGAAAGGATTGCATTAGCTTTATACTGTTCTTGTATAGGTGCTAGTGAAGTCTTGTTTTAAACTTCCAGATCAGTCCTCTTTTGTGCAGTTATTTACACAAGGAAAACAAAGTGTAGTATGAAATTAGATTTATGCTAATGAAACTTGCGTCTCTGAAATGCTCAGTACTTGGTCAGCAGTGTATAATGGCTCTTCATTCTACATGGACTTCCTCTACATTTAGCTTGGGATCAGCATCATGGAGCAGACATTTGAGAAAGTTAAGCTGAAATTACCCTTCGCATTTGGAATCCATCTATATTTACAGCCATCTGCTAGAGATGATGGGTTTGGTTACAAGCACCAATATGTCTAGGCAGACAGTATCTATGAGTGGCAATGTCTTTCTTCCCACCAAGAAAAGACAAGTTGGTATCCCTACAAACAAAATAGCACTACATCCTTCTCACAGAATTGTATAATAAACTTCCCAAGGTAGTTGTGTCTGTGCAGGCTGGAGAGAGGAGGCTCTCCCCAAAACACCCCATAAAGTAACAATTTTATGTAGCACCAGCTGCATAGCAGAAAGGGCAGGAATTTCACTGGAATTATTGTGGTTTTCTCTTCAGCCCTACAACCGTCTTGCAGAAACAGCTAATTTTTATCTTTACTGACCTGGCATGAGCAGACAGAGCATCTGTCATTCTCCAGCACCCAAATCTGACCATTGTGTTTGATTTTGTCATCATGGATACAGTCTCCTGTGCAGTTCTTGCCATGGGGACATCGACAGTCATACCCACCATCCAAATTAAAGCAAATAGTGTCATTGGCGCAGCTATGCCTTCCAGTTCCACATTCATCAATGTCTGCAAAAACATGCCATGCAATGCTTTCAGACCACATTCAATTAACAAAAATGTTCTTTCTGCAGCCACTATAAATGATTCTTCAGATTTCAGCTGAAAATTAATTTGTGCTTCTTCAGTACAGGGAGAAATAATTCCAAGTTCATAAAATCATTTTTCAAGTCACATTAACTTAAAACAAAAACAACAAAAAAGAGTTTTCATCTATATTTTTCTACACAAATGCTACTGGGCACGCTAGATAAAATGAGGAAATCACAAGAAACACGGGATGAAAAATAATACTTAGCTCATGAATCCCATTAGTTTGCAGTAAACTGTATTCATACGAGATGTTCAATTAAACAAGAAAGCCAGAGAAACTTCTTTCAAAACCTTTTGCTGTCTCTGTCTAGTACATTAGAGTTCACCTGCTAAGAAGTTAACATGAAAGGTGATGCTTGGCCTGCAGGCTCATTTAAGTAAGAACTGCCTCATCTATTAGGATATACAAACTGGAATATTTTAACTAGTCAAGTTGCAGTGTTATAGTGCTATAGTTTCTAGCTGTAGCATAGAAAATAAAGAACAAAATTAACGTTCCCAATCAAAAAAAAAGTCTTCAAAACAATCATATCTCAGAATTCAAGAGTGCCTTTAAAGGACAAACAAGGACAAACTAGCATCATATCTTCTGTCTTATACTTGAATAGCCCTCATTTAGCTTTGCAGATATCTGACTGGAGAAAAGTTAGCTAGAAAAAATTAGCTTTGAAAAGGCATGAGGTAAACAACAATATGTGATATAAATAAAATGTGGAAAACACTAGAAGAGTAAGAAGAGGCTAGGTCTGTGGCAAGTGCAACTAGCAGTAGCTCCACCGAGTTCCATTATAAATTTGATTTCATGACAGTCCAGCCCAAGCTCTTTAACTAGAGTTCATTAAAAAGTAACACTGTGGTATTTAACTATCCAACAGATTGATATGAGACAAAATAAGCAGCAGAGTCATACACGTGTCTTTCACAATCAGCACAAAAACTTAATACAACATTCAGTTTTGGTGTCAGCAATGGAAGTGAAACCTCCTTCCATTCAAGTCTGAAGGAAAACAACTCAATTATTTCAATTCTATGCGGCTGCAGACCAAAAAAAAAAGTAAACAGGTTGCTAACATGAATATGAATTGGGATGAAAAGCAGCATGCAAATTATTAGAACTTCATATATAAATAATCAGTACTGTGGGTTTATTTCAAATACTGTCTTCACTAAGAACGGATCCATCTTTAAAAAGAGAAAAAAAGAATTGCAAAACTACCAAGGCTTCTGTGAAGGATGAGAAAAGTATAATTTGAGATCTGGATAGAAATGGATTGTTCATCTCTAAAAGAACATTAGCAGGGAAGGGACATAACCAAAAATAACAATATATACATATATATAAAAAAACCCCTCAGAATACTCCAGAGAAGACAAGGTGAGAGCTTTTGTTCTCCATATGGAAGAATATGCTCTCCATATTCAAGAAAGGAGATGGTAAACAAAAGTGAAAGACAACAAATTCAAGTCTGACAAAAGGATTTATTTTTTCATACAATGCATAAAGAATCTATAATACTCACACCACAAGACATTGTAGAGAGAGAAGAAAAAAAAAATCTCATATTCAAAGATGCATAAAACTAGCAAGAATATTCAGACTTGTAAGGCTAACAGATCTTGCAAGAAAAATTACACTTCTTGTACTAGGGTTTAGGGTGACCTTGCTTACCAGTGAGATAATCCAAAATGGGCAGATCCTCTCACATCTCCACACAGCCTACCTCATTATCCTCTGAAGCATCTGGGGTTGTTGTAAGAGGACAGAGGACAACCAGGATTATGAATTTAATTCAGTGTGGCAGTTCACACAGGCCCTAGCAGCTGAAATGTCAGGGATGCATTAAATGGGAAAATCCTTCCTTACCATAAGGAAAAATACTTAGTGGAAGAAATGACTGGGAAGCTGCTGAGCAATCTCCAGCCTTAAAGATATTTAGACAAACATATAACAGGAAGGACTGATTGGTGCTGATCTGAGCTGAGGGGTGGAAGATCTACTCTCCTTTTTTTTTTTTTTAACTCCACACTGAAAGTGATATAATCTAACAATTTAACAACCTATTTGTTTTTAAGTTACACAATAAAGAGAACAACAATTTCTCCCCCATTTAAAATATGATTAACAGCAGTATTCTCTTTATTATTCAAGGCATTTTTAATAAACAGCTTTTAGATAGTTGTGTTCATTTCTTTAAAACACACTTTCTTACAAAACTTTCACATATGTAGTGTCATCAACAACTTAATACCTCATCTAAACAAACTGTCCACTCAACCCAGAACAATTATATTATATGAGATACTTGGACAAAATTCTGCTGTCCTGTAAACAAGAACAGTTTCCTTTAAACAACAAGTAGTGCCTGTATAAACTGTAAATCTGTGTTCGGTGCTTATGTACGAACGCATTTCATAACTTGTTCGGGGGGAAAATATTTCTGGGGTATGTTTCTCAAGAACAGTCAGTAATAGTTAGTGTATTGATACTGAAAATAGTCAAGATTTTATCATTGACAAGTCCAAGCACTTCTGAAAAATCCCAACTGTTGTTTTTTAGTTGATTGATAAAATTGAATGTCCTGGATTGGATAATTTATATATCCCAGGTCAAAGCAGAAGCTATTTAGGCTTTGATTCTAAGCTAATCAGAAACAGCCCTGTCACAGCCAACAGAAACACAAGCTTACAAGCATTAAATTTCTCAGTGGCATCATTCACTCACAACAAGCTGCTGTCATTATCTGCAAAGAACTTATGCACAAGTCATCCATGCCAAGCAAAATTTCACTAGCTCTTTTCCTCTGGCTTTCCATGAGACAGTGAATTATGCTACGGACATTTTGTTTAGAGCTAGAACCATCTCTCCAAACTCTGTACCTTTACAGACAGTATTCACTGGCCCTGCATCTGCTGCTGCAGAATATAATGGTGGGAGTATTACAGGTTGCATATTTCCAGCATACTGAGTCACAGAGGTTTATTATTATCACTCCCATATCATTTTTTTAAAAAACATATCTATTCACTTTAGGCTATTTACAATACATTGCCTAGGAATCAAACAGCTTGAGTATTTTGATGTTAGAACATTGAGTCTCAAAAGACCTGAAGGTTTGCCTCAGAAAAACAACCAAAATGTCACTAGTTATCTAGTGCTAAATTAAGGTCCAATTTTTATTTAACTAATCCATACTAAAAATTGCAACAATTTTATCTGGCACATTTTAAAGGATTTTCCTTTTAACCCTGTCATCTCAGAGAACAACTGTATTACAATGACAAAAGAGACCCAGGGATGCAAACGTAATGCTATATCCTAAAGAAAGGAGTTAACTGTATCCAAGTAATTTAATGGCTCAACAGGAAAAATACAAGACTAGGGGTATACAAAATGGTCACAGTTACTGGAATGATGAAACTCTCTGTTTTCACGGTTTAAGAGCAGCAAAGACAGGTAACTCCATTAAAAAAAAAAAAAATCAGTAGCACCACATAGACTGAGTTAGTGCTACAGCAGGATGCAACCTACAAGACTACATGCAAGACTACATTATAACAGATTTAATGACTGTTTCTTGGAGCATATAGTCAAAGAATCCCAAAGGCAGAAAGCAACATTTGACTCGGCCCTGAGCAGTGTGCAGGCTCTAATACAACTGCCACTGCTGAACAACCACTCGGTACTGGTGACCACTAATGACCACAACGTATGCAAGTTCAGCATTCCTAAAGGTATTAAATAGGCCGCACAAATTCACTCTGATAGTGCTTAGTTTTGAAAGGAGAGCTATGTTACAATGATGAAGCTTTTAAAAAATGAATGAGACTAGCAACCAAAAATATCAGATGCTTTTAGAAAGAAGACACTGTATTATAGATTCAGGGTAAATGCACACTGCTAATTAAGAAATACTTTAAAAAGGGGTTCCAGATGATATAATGTACCTTTTTACTCAAAAACTTTTGATGAGCTCCCTTGCACAGTACATACTCTTAAGGAAAATAATCTGCCATGGAACAAAGGGGGCAGTCAGCTCATAGACTGATAACTGGTTAATTATTAAGTAATAAAAGGCAGCAATAAATGGCCAAGTTCTACAATGGACAACTGTCCCAAGGGAGTTCCACAGAAGTCTCTGTTTGAACATGCGCTGTTCAAACGGGTTGTTGATAATGAAGTATTAAGGACAAAAATCATCTGTGAAATATTTTGTGATATTGATGGAATAGGCAATAAAATGGCTAGGGAGATTCAAATCCAAGGCACAATACCCATTCAAAAAACAGGTCACTCTTTTAGATCTATTTTGGAAAGAGATACTGGAGTTACCATGGATAGCTCAAAAAAGGTCAATTCAGTACTCTCTGGGACAAAAAAAAACAATATTTATAACTACAAAAGAGAAAACTCAACAGATTTGTTAGGAATGCAGACAAAACCCAGCAACAAAAAAAGTTTGCACCTTTATAGGTGGTGACAAAGAGCTTTGATGTAACTAACTGTAATTTTCTCCTATTCCTCCTCTTCTAAGACTTCCAGACTTACACTCATGATGTTCACATAAAGCCGGAAAGCATCTCCTCCAGACAAGGTTTCCTAACAGATATATTCTGGTAACAGTCAGAGGGCTGTGCATCTTTGTTAAGAAGAAACAGTTCCCTAGGTGGGCTGGAGCAGTGGATGCTTCCTTTAGCCTGGAACTACTGAGGTAACTGAATACCTCAGCTCTGAGGAGCAGTGTTACCTCAGTAAGGTAGCAACTATGAGGATACCCGGAGTATTTATTGCTTAAGGCAAAACAGCAAGACATGTAACTGTTAGGGAGCCCAAAATCTTCCAGATAGAAAGTTTGGGTTCTATTCTTGTCTACTCCAAAGCAATCTATTGACTGAGGTTACCATTCTTCAAATAGCAGATCAATTGAGTATAATGTACTTGTGACTTGCCAAAAGTCACATGTCAGACTGATCAGGTGATGTGCAGGATGAACAGCTGAGATGGACTTTGGATGCTAGTAACATGTAGTGTTGTTTCTGATACACTAAATATGTTCAAATTGCCAAACCTCACAGTGGCAAGATACCCTGTCCACATTAGTCCTTTTATAAAATATGAGAAACTCTCTCATCTCTGGAATGTAGGCCTACTGCCTACAGTAGGCCAAGTGGTAGGCCTGCTGCCTACATTCCAGAATATTTAAATACTGATTTGTTTCCATAGAAATCATTTACCTCCTATCTGGTGATGTTCGTATTGTGTTCCCACACCTAATACTGAAACTTTAAATAGGTAAGTTTGGGAATGATGGACTGCAGGAAGATCTAAATGTAGAGTTAGGAATTGACAGTGGTTTTAAACAAGGGAAATCTCATGAACATGCTAGCCCATTCAATGTACTGTGATATAAAATCAGACATCCTGATGGTAAGCAATTCCTCTGCCCTCTAGATCCAGAGATATGAATGCTGAAGTGGCCGCTTTTGACTTTGTTCTTTCAGGAAGATTGAGGAACATGCTGGCGTCTCTAATTAGCCTCCATCACTCATTATTCTGGGTTATGGAAAAAAAATTGTTCAAGGAGAGTCCTACCCCTCTGACTGGGATCCTCTTTTTGAATTAGCTTGGGCATTTTGGATTGATGTTTTCCAATGCTTTCATTTGCAGCTGTCTCATCTAAAGAATTTGATACCTGCTGAGCGTGAAGATATTTTGCTCCCACCTTATATATCAACAACAGCTGGTATCTGTCAGATGCTTCTGGTTAAGTCCAAAGGGGCTTCAATTAATTAGGTGAGCTATTCTTCTGACACAGAAGTGTGCAAGATGTCCAGCAACTGATGAGGTACATCCTGCACTATTTCTGGTATGAACTAATACAGCCTCTCTCTTCAACTGATTTTGAAGGCTTTTTAGACATTGCAGGGAACAGATTCAAAGGAATCAGGATCTTACAGAGAACTGAAGAACAAATGGTAACTGGGCCTAAATATTCTTATTCTAGGATTTTGCCCTCAGAGATTCCAGTTTTTGAATACAATGAAGTTTGAGGCTGCAAAATCTATTATCTCAGCTTACCTCTCTTTATGAAATAGTAGGTGAGAGACAAGCTTTAGAGCACCAGTATGACTGTGTAAAGAAAAGCCGTAGGGGGCTGAAGGGAAAGAAATATACCATGCTGAATGCAAATGCCTATTTATATCTCTATAAAATTTGAGACTTTCCAAACCCATGAAATACACCGAGGCAAAGCAGCAGACCTTTCACCACTTCTTGGGAAATAAGATGATGCATGACATAATTCTACTTCCAAGGGAGAAACAGCAAGCCCTGTTGCGAGGCGTTAAAGCCCTGCAGCCGCCTTTCACAGCATTTCTCCTGGTCACTGTTACTGAGACTACAGATCTGCCAAAGAGTATAATGTGAAACAAAACTAATAGCAAAGGAATCTCTAGATCTTCGATCATTTGTACGTACCAAGTGAAATAAGATTATAAGCTGCACTAGTGCAAGTGCATTATTCTTCATATTCACAAGTGCAGCATTAGTCTAAATACTTGATATTCTCAGTTGTGCCAAAGAAGCAATAGTAACCAAGGCCAATGTATGTGTAAAGTAGGCAGATCAGCAGCTTATTTCATTACCGAGCATGGATAAAGTCTGATGCTACCAAGGAATCCTAGTGGGACCACTTCCTGGAAAAAGTAGCAGGGGGCAATTTGGTTCTCCTGTTAAAGGTTTTGAAAGAAATGCTCCTGTGCCTCTGCGATCTTAACAGGGGTGTTTCTATCTGTATCTTTTAAAAATGGAGACTTCGCTGAAGGAGACAAAGGAGGTGACTGCCGCTGATCTCAGAAGTGCTCTCTGTAGCTCCAGACAGATATTTCGGGGACACTGACAGCCCCAGATTTGAGGCAGACCCAATACAGCAATCAAGAAAGAAAACATTTGAATTCAGACATGAAAAATTCAGATTTGAGATTAATATAGAATGGAAGTTGTTACCCCATTACAGTAACTGTCTGAAGGGCCACCCACCAACATCTCAGGCTAATCACCTCTTTCCTAGGGGACACCGAAGAAGTGGCCAAATTGTCTTTAAACCCAGCAGGGGAATTTTTCACAGTGGAAAGGTCACTGGAGAAAAGGACTGCTTTGCAGCCTGTGTTCTGACACTGAAAGCTCACCTGCAATAGATTTGAGCCTTCTCTTCATACCTTTTTTTCAGATTTTATTTTCAGATCCAGATGCAATGTCACAGGCTTCAATCCAATAAAAAGTGATATAGTAAGACATCAATAAAATATCTAACTTTTTTCCTATCTCAAGCTGTTACATACTCCAAAATTTAGAGCTGCAATCAATAAGACTGAAAGTTTCCCATCGTTGGAAACTTGAAGACAGTTTCTTGGTATCCGTGAACTAATTCTAATCACTTGTTGGCCTCTGTGTGTATTTTTTAAAGAGCTGCTGATGCCTTGTGGAAAAGGCCAAGACATACTATTAATTGCCACTTCTGCATACATGTAACAACATTTTGCCTCAGCTTTCCATTTGCCTAGGAATTGTTGCTTGATTTTTGCATGTTTGCATACATCCAGCAACAGATGTGCTGCTAAAGTTTCACTTTGGATGAGGAATCATGTATCTCTTAAGATGGCAAGTGCCACATCACTGCCTTAAACCCACAAGACAAATGGGATTTTGAAGTTGAAGATAAATTTGGGGGTAGCTATTGAGAAATATCTCCCCAAGTGCCTGGCTACGGTACTACTTGTGTCGGGGGTAAAGGAAGGGTGACCCTACAATCAGGGGAATCACAACTTCTTCAGAAGTCTTTGCACCTTCCTGTATTAACACCTGGCCAGCCAACACCGATGTTTAGCTTGTTCTTGCCAAAGAAAGTCGGACTTATAAAAGCAGTCGCTGACTCAAGTCGCTGGTTCCTCCTGGGAATACAGGCTTTCAGCTGTGGTGAAAATGTGTTGAAATAAAGCGTTGGTGATGGGGATCCTGCAAAGGTCATTCTTGCTCTCGGTAGGGAACAGTCTGTGTGTCTGCCTTACTAAAATTAATTCAATGCCTTCCCTTTGGGATTGATATTGCCCACCAGTGTGAATTTAAACAGCAAGGTGGGGAGGCTTACGCTGCGTGAGCACTGAACATTTAAGTATTCAGAGGAAGAAGAAAGAAAGACTACTAATTTTGCCCTAACTAGTCCATGGTAAAAAAAGACAGGGTTGATCTCCTTTTTTTTAGAGTAGAAGTGTGTAAAATCTTAAAAGCAGAAGAATTTCATACTAAGAGATCTGCATCTGAAAATAACTCAGTACTTACAAAGCTACTGCTCCTTCTCATGTCATTCATAAAACAAAGAAAACCTTCAAGTCTCCTTGTCTCTCTTACACTCCCATCCCCGGCACCCCTGCCAGGTCACAGAGCTTCCCAGCTTGTAGGGTTATTCTGCAGCTTTCTAAAAGTGGTTGGTCTAGATACAGGAAAAGCACTGTGGTAATAACCCGAGTGTGGGTAGGGCTGTGAGAGCTGCATAATTATCCTCTGCAATGGAAAAGATCTGCAACACAGGCTATTTCAGTATACAAGAAATGAAGGAGAGAAACAGGGGTCTGGATTGAGGCCCATTTCCACATGTAAAGAATCTGACCCATGACCGGGTGACTGTGGAGTGACAGATTACAGTGCAGGCTATCAGCCCATGGTAAATGCGAGGTCACCTGCATTAGTTTAGCCTTCAGCACAAACTGCAGATCAAATGATTACCTCCTATCATGCTGTAATTTGATCTTGTATCTAAGCTTTCCTTTGCAGCTATCTAGCAAATAAAAGCCAGCCTTCAGAGAAAATTAAACAACCTTTGCTCCCTTTTTGGGAGAAAGAGGGAAAAAAAAATCCTTGGCTTTTCTATTTTAGGACTTCAGTTGCACAAAGAGGATGGGAGGAGATTGATCACTGAATATGATCTCTTTTTCCCAGTTCTTATGCAAGGGCCAGGCACAGAAGCAGAGGTAGTGCCAGAGATATTCTGATTTAAGTACTACTGACTTATTATCTTTAGTAAATCACTGAATCTTCCAGTGGGTCAGTGCTCCACCTATAAATTAGGAATATTTATATTTTCCTTTTTTTTGTCTCCCATTTACTGCTTTTTTAGACTATGATCTATTTAGGTCAAAGTTTAAATTTCCCCGATACAGTGCCTGCTAGCAATTAGAAATGGTAGATGTTACTGTAATGCAGGCAGTAACACTACCCCTTGTGCTTTAGATACTGACCTTCACAAGATTCTCCGCTTGGTGAAAACATCCCATTGTCATGGTAGCCATCCCTGCACTCACAGTGGTACCAGCCAGGCAGATTAATGCAGTTAGCACGGCTGTCACACTGAACAAAGCCATCTGAGCACTCGTCAATGTCTGTTTAGGAAGAACAAAAAGAGAAAAGAAAAAGAAATTTCAATTAGAGCAAAGTACTACCTTCACCCAATGGAAGAAGCAAGTCTGTAGCATTCCCCAGTTTCACAGAAGTACTTTAATTACTAACACTTGACTTTTCAAAGTATGTTGTGATAGATTTTGGAATCTTTCCATAGAAGGTCTTGGCTGACTTGGCTGTCTGACATTGGAGGTTTTGTTAATCCTATTTATTGCTTACATATTAGCAACTCATTTTGTCATAATACATGATAGATTTTCTGTTTGCTGTGCAACAGATCATCTGATATCTTTGTATCTGTGTGTTATCTGCCTACAGTATAGAAAGGCATTAGGCTGTTTCCAGAGGTGAACTCACTGATGAGTGCAGGCTGCCTGATAAACCAAGACTGTTTCTGGGCATATCAAAACCATGTATCCTTAGTACTAATTTTTGCCTGTGGTGACACTGATTTTAGGTTACTAGAAATTCCCTGTCTTGTGGCACTCCTCTCGTCTTACATCAGTGCCTCTGCAGCCAATTATGTCAAGAATCAGCCTCTCCTCTTACTATCAGAAAGAACTGTCAGGATTCCAAGCATAGACACTTATAACCTAAAGATTTCCTTCAAAAAGAAGAATCTCCGAAAAAGCCCTTTTTTGAGTTTGAATTCTGAGTAAACTCTCACGCTTTCATAAGCCCTTTTTGGCCATGACAGAACTCAATCAGAAATCTTTACAATTGGATATTAAAATAACAATTTAAGACTCAAATTGTTAAAAGTACATCAGACATTGATCTAGTATCCTCTGGGATGCAGGTACAATGAAAAGACATGAAATGACCATTGAAATTATATATATAAATACATTAGAATTCTGCTCATAGTGGCTGTTGGCTCCCATTTATGTCATCTGCTATTTTCATAGGAGAAAGTGTACACTGGCTGCAAAAATCAATTGTAAAGCACAATTCTTTCTTCTGAGAATATTAGCTTGTAGGTAGAGCATACAGATATATGCACTCAAGTCTCCTACGATATTTATTCAAAAACAAACTTTTAAAAGAAAATGAAGCCTTTTCACCTATCCAAAATGCTTCATCTCATGTTTGCAGGTAAAGCGGTTAGTAAGTATTTGGGAGACAGCTGCATACACTGTAAGGTATTTTCTCAACCATCTGCATTTGTTTTCAAGTTCTGTTTTTCTTACAGACTGTGAGGAATGGGACGTAATCTGTTCTGCGGTATTTTATTTACAAGCCAATAGGTCTCTGACACTTCATTTTATATTACAAGATAGATACAGTCATCTTAAAATGACCAGACATCTCGTCACTGTATTGGGTTTTAAAAGCGTTATAGTTATTTGAGGTAAATTCCTAAGAAATTTTCATTGTGTCAGTGTCAGTAATTACAGCTTTTTCTGTCAATAGTTTCTTTGCTAGGTGATTCTGGTTGAAATTATCAGTATTTATCATGATAAAACCAACAGTACTCTTGTTAGAGCTCTGAACCAAACAGATACATTTTTACCTCTGTGCATCAGGAATTAATTAATAGCTATTGATTGGTTTAAAGCACAGAATTTTCAACTCGACAGTGACTTCCAGGATAATCATATAATAACTCCTGATGCAGGACTAAGAAATGTCAAACCCTTACAACTCAGCATAAACTGGGCCTTTTCCTTGTGAGCAGGCACGAGCCTGAGCTACAGAAGTAGCCCAGAGGAAAATCAATGAAAATTATGTTGCTGGAGTGAGAAAAGGTGGGTTTGCAGTCTAAGCCTTATCTACTAGTTTTCACTTATATACACATAGATTGTTATGTGTATAAATCAAATAAAAAAAAAAAAAGGAAGGGAAGGCAAGGCAAGGCAAGGCAAGGCAAGGCAAGGCAAGGCAAGGCAAGGCAAGGCAAGGCGAGAAAAGCCTACAATCTAGAACTTAGCATACCATGAGGGAATATGCAAAAAGATAGCTTCCTTGTTGGGGCATGATCTAAGTTACTTCACTAAAGGTGGGAGATCATCTGCTCAACAGAGGATAACATGCTGAGGTTGGCCAAATCGATGAAGAGTGTAGTCTGAAACTGAAAAAGTAGAGAGCTCTTGTTCAGACCTTAATACTCACTGCCTTGTAACCCTCGTAAAACGCATTAGGACACTGGATAGCATATATTTCCCTTCTTGAAAGTGGAATTTATTTATTGGTGACGAGGTAGAGGAAAAAGTCTTATTTAGGTCAAAGTAACAGATATGAATTAAAGAAAGCTTGTGTTCCTCTCTTCAGAGCAATTTATTTGTGAATGTGTAAGCTTTATAATTATGAGCAGTGTGCTGCAGGCAAAGGCCAAATGCATTCTGATGAACTCACTGCTTATTCAGGAAAACAAACCTTGAATGTCATGTCAGTATTGGTAAACTGACAAACAAACTAGCTCTTCTGTATTTATCTGACAAACCTCTATCACAAGAAATATTACTTGGAATGAAACACTTCATCAGATGCCAATAAACAAAGAAATATATTCCCCTGGCTTTGTTATGGCTGCTTGCAAAGCTGCTGAGTGGAGTTACGTAAGAATGTCTATGGAAAAGTGCTGGTGGCAGCACACTGCTGGTCTTTAAGAAATATTCTTGACAGATTGTTTGCACACGAACCACTTCATCGGAACCACTCCTGCACTGGTGTTGAATAGTCCATTCTCCTTTAAATGCAGCAAACAAGATATCCCCCCAAACCTCCTCACCACTAATTTTTTATGCAAAAGATCTAACAGCATATGCTGATGGGTTTCAGAAAATAAATGTTAGGTACAAAATTTATTTCTAAATCTTCCAAGTAATGTTGATGGTTATCTCTTGTAGAGACTTGCACTGTAATGGCACAAAATAACTCTTGCAAATCTGCTAAACCAGAAAATGCAGCAGAAATGTGTTTTGTACAGCTAAAGCACTGATTTCATGGAAAATTTTCTTGACATTTGGATAAAAGGATTTCTATTTTCAAATGGGCATAGCATGGCTCAGGAAGTGCTGCGAAAGGATCTACAACTGAAAGGATCTTATTAGTATGGGCAAAGCAGCCAGAAATAATTTTTCTCTTTCCTATGGTGAAACGTCCTCCGATGAATCATGTTGCAGCTGCTCAGTCAGAGGTGTGAGCTGACAGGAGAAGAAAAAACGACTGAAGTTTTGCTTGGCCAGCGGCTACGGTATATCAGTGACTATATGGAACATTAACAGCACTAATGAAGTCCCTGTTTGATGATGTACTAGAAAGGCACAAAAAAAAAAGAAATACTATTCTATAGCAGGAGGTTACTGAAAAGTGAAATATTTTCACTTTTGAAAGAAATTAAAGTTTCTAAGTAGAAGAAGTGACAGCCCTTTTTAGTAGCAGGTATTTACAAGCAAATACACAAATTGGACATCTTATTCTGCATATGCAAGCTCTTTTCTTCTACTAGATAGAAATAGCAGTGGCAAAGGAGAAAAAAAAATGAAAGCACCTCATCGAGGAAGTAAAATAGAGCCTCATCTGTGTGAAGGTTCAACGCGCGTGGTCTACAGCTTCAACACCGGTCTCATCAAAATTGATGGCAGAATTCCCACTGACTATCACAGAGGCATTATTTTCTCCATTTTTTCTACTTTTGGTATAAACGCAAAATTGCACATACCAAATCTCCCAAATCTCACTGCTGAGTAGCCAGCTTCAAAACAAAAAGGAAAACTGACACAAGCTGGAAGTAACCTGCACCCCCCCAGGCTGGAGAGTAGCTCCACAACGGGCAGCGCAGCACAGCACTTGGGCATCTCCCGTCCTGTCCGGCTGCATTTCCACCCTGGGGAATTTGCAGGGCAGAAGCCTTGTGATTCCCGCTCTTGAAACCATGTGTCTGAAGAACACACACATATGACACTGGTGAGCACTACAAAACATCAGGAAAACATCAGGACTCCGTCTACGTTACAGAATTTGTGAATGTGCTCAAAGCAATAGCACGCATCTCCTACTGCCACAAAGCAGCGTAATTCAATATTACACATTCATGTTTCATGCAGTTTGCTTTTAAATTATTCAGTTTTTCCTCTGTGTGTTTTTCCTGAACTGAAATCAGCCAACGTGCTTATTTCCATATTATGCTGCCCATTTTTCAACCAGGAAAAAAACCCTCAGATTTTTGCTAATTGAAGCCCCACTCTAATAAAATAGTCATAACACCCAGGGCTTTTTGAAAGTAAGGAGGATATGCAACTAGCTCGGCTCGAGATGAAAAAAAAAAAAAAGACCTGTTCTCCCAAATCACCTTTTTTGCACCTCTGAATCACTCATTTCCTGAACTGTGGCAACAGTTATAGCTATTATACCCCTTGCTCTGAGGGAGACTGCGAAAACTCTGCTCCCTGAAGAGTCAAATAAGATCATTAGCAAATTATCCACCGGTACAGTATGAAAAAAGAAAAGCCAGAAGTCTGATGAATATTATTAGAGAATTTTTGTATAATAAGAGCTTTTGAAGATTGAAAGTGCTATAAAATTGCCAATTTGAAAGATAGCTGTGCTCTTTCATCCAGCGATAGGCCCAAGCTCTCTAGTGTGCCAAGCTGCACTCAACAAAGAACCACGGTGTGGGGGAAGAGGAGGGGCAGTTACACCATTTTACATTGCTCTCACTTAAAGACTGAAATATGAATCACCAAATCCTCCTCTCTAAAAGGTCTGTATATCACCATCAAGCACAAAGTTACAGAGAGCACAATTCAGTTCTAAAATCTGTTCTTTCATAAACCTCTTTATCCAGTTCTAAACCAAAGCCTCAAAGTCCTTTCCATTCAAGAAAGAAACATCCACTGATTCAAAGTTGTGAATATTTAGAATTGAGTAATTTCCTTTCTGGAAGTTTTTTCTGGGACAGCATGGCATCTAGTAGTCTGCTAAGACTGCCAAGTAACAGACACTTCCAGTTGCAGTAACATCTGCCCCAGTGCTATCATCACCAGATAGATTTTTAAAGAATAACAAGCAGCCAACAAACTCCATAGTTTCAGTCAGTGCTGAATTAGGCTGAGTCTGAAATCTCATTTCAAAGGCAACAGCTTCCCAGTCTAAGGCTAACCTCCATAGTCACCCACACCCCAGCCCTGGATCCCAAACCTGTATCCCAAAGAAAAGTGCCTATGCTGGAAGAAGTATCCCTTCAAAACACATCACGGAAGAGGAAGTGGTCATGGGACATACTAACTATGAAGCTGTGTATAAAGATGAGCTTGCGAGGCTCTTTCATAGGTATATTTGAAATACTCAGACCATAGTAAGCTTTTGCATATATCAAGTTTGCTTTCAAGGGTGTTACGTTCAGCCTGGGTACAAAAGACCACATCCCAAATTTTCAGACTTAACGCTCAAGCTTGGTAGGATTAACAGGATATTTGGGTTATAGGATTTTAATAAGTACATACACAATAGGGAAAAGGCTTCAACCTTATTCAGTAGGACCAAATCAAAGTTCACTAAACTGTGTAATATATCTGCTGTCATAACTCCATTTTCTGGAGTGGTTGTGAAAAGAGTTCATTATATCTACTGCAAATTCTAGAGTCCTCATCTCTTTACATTTAAAAAAAAGTGTTTTGGTTGGATTTCAAGTAACAGAAGATTTCTAATATGACAATACTTGAGAAGACCTTGCTGTTCAATCAGACCTTTGATTTGAGATCTTATGTAAAAATCAGGTCCCACTGGAGAAACATAACAGCCTAAAACTGGTTCAATATACTAGAGCTATCTCGGTGCCAAAACAAAATATCAGCCTTTGGGATTGCTGCCTCCCTACATTCCTGTACATTGCAGGCATATAAACATCACGCAGAAAGATAAAAAAGAAGAATACAGAATTTGGGACATATGAAACAATCCAGGGAGATATCAGTTATATCATAAAACCAAAGTTGTTTAGAATGCATTTTAAATCTGTTTTGTAAAAGCTGATGAGCTCCTTTCTTCTAACACTGCTGCTGCTGCTGACGATTCCCAAAGGAATTTTCTTCCTTGGTTAATAAAAGTTCTGGAACTTGATTTTCTTTAGACTCTCATTCGGATTTGTTCAGCTTCCAGTAACTCTTTAAAGATACAAAAACAGACCCTGACCACTGTAACATGCTTTTCACTGTATGAACACCCACAAAGTTCCCACTGAACTATGGAATATTCTTGAGTTTCCCTGCATTTGTATTCCAATATTTCATTGAATTTTACATTTAAATTATTAGGACTAAAGTTGGCTTGTGGGGTACAGCGAAGAGAAGAGTCACCTGCTCCTTCATCCTGGCATAGGCTAATTTCATGAGAATTTGCTCCATATAGCATGATAAATTTTTCCATATAGCATGATAAACATAAGCTATCTCAGATAAAGTCTTTGAAGAGCAGTGAAGACGATGGCCTTTCCTTCCCCTGCTCCTCTGGAAAGGGGATCAGGCCAGTGCAGGAAGAAATGCCTCTTGCATGCCTTGGACTGGCTGCTCCCATCTCTGTACCTTTGTGGCTCTAGTAGAAGTTCAGATTAAACAGCCTAAAACCATAATCTGGCTCCAAAGGTAGGAACCCCATAACAAGGGCTATAAAAGTAATTTTAAAAACTACTTCAACAGGTTGTGTCAATGCTGCAGGTATGTTCTTCAACATAAGTTTCCATCTGTCACGCTGCACGAAAAAAGAAAACTTTTTGTTGAAGCAGGTCTTTTTTTTCTTTTCATCCTAGCAAGAGCATGATTGCATTTTATTTTTTTTCTTTTTGAGTACCCTGTCCATGGAAAACTAATTTTGTTCCATTAATGAAAAGGAAGCAAAATGTGATTGAGGATGTAATATGGAATTATAGTTCATTAATTCTTCAAGTAGGTAATTTTCCAGACTCCTGATCCCCCATTGATTTCTATACACCCCCATAGGTCCTGCTAAATGCCAGCAAAAGGAAATTCAATCGTGTTGTTATTTCATGTGTGGCAGTGGCGGCTCTCCAAAATTAGATAGAAACATAATGAAAGGGATTTTTCCACTGACTGCTTTACCATGCAGCCCTGCTAACAATTCTTTCTTGTCAAAAATTGATCAATCACAGACCTCACAGATAACTGAAACTAAGACAGCTTCTTATTTTATGCAGCCAACACCATCAAAGGATATGACATTTGCAACAATTGAAGATGATAATTCAGAACACCTAATTAACCATGATGAACTAGGTACATGCTTGAATAGTTAAAAAAAATTGCAAGGAATATATTTTTCCATGAGATCCTGTGAAACTGCTTATGCCAATCCCCATCAGAGTTAGATAAACTGAGTCATTACTGGGTTTCTGTTTTCAGATGTTGACTAAGATATGGGATTGCTTTCAGTTTGGCCATAATTCTCAGGATAGCAACTCATTCTCAAAATAGTACATGCTTATGTTTCCTTGTTAGCCCTGCCTTGAGAAACAAAACTAATTATCTACCTCACAATACCAAAATCACTTGCATGCCTTGAAATACATATTTGAAATACATATGAGTTACATATTAGTTTTGGGAAGCTATTTAGCTCCAACTGCAGATATTAGAAATAAGACTAATGCACTAGAGCTACTCACTAAAAATGTTATCAGTTAATAGATAACAACAATCAGTTTTAAAGAAAATTGCTAGATTAATCTGTTTGGAAGAGAAAAAATAGTTTTGTCAGGTGCTTTCTTTTGTGAAGAGTGAGAGGAAGGCTTTCCTTGTACAGTGCACTGAAGGAAGAATTTTGTCAGGGGACAAAATCAAGTCAGAGGAATCAAGTCATTGATAACTGTGAGATGCAAGAGCAACTTCTGTGTCTTTGAACCAGCGATTCAACCTAGTCTAGCTTTGCAAAATTTAGTTCATTTTTAATATGAATTAACAAAACTTACAATGATTCAAGTTCAGAGGGCATTAAAGCAAAACGAACAAACTAGACCCCCATACAACAACTCAGCCAGGTTTTGTCTTGGATTTGATTTGACATCCTGATTTCGGCTTGGTCTTCTGCTGCAGGGTGTCATGTATACTATGTGTGTGCATGCATAATGTCATGCAGTCTTAACTACCTTTGCTTAATTACATTTGTCATGACGTGGTGACCTACCACCACGACTCTCAGCCCAGTGACCAGCAATCTACGTTGCTGTTCTTCAAGCACAAAATCATGCAGAGGTTGTACAAAACCACTGAGAAATGGAGCAAACACACTCTTTCTTTGCTTGGGCTATAAACATATCACTGGTGTATATCTGCAGAGATTGCAGACTCCCTCAAGTTGACAGGAAGAGAAAGGGCTCCACAGGGATACAGTGCAATGATTGGCGGTGTTATAGATTTTAATTTCACTAATAGTTGAATGGGTCATAATTCATAAAAGGGAGAGCTTACAGTGAGTTATGAAGGTCATCTTCATTTTCCTTATATGAGAAGGATATTTTATCATAACACTGTCTAGCTGCACAATTCCCATTCTATTTATAGGCAACAGTATTTTAAGAACCTAACTGAATTTTTAATTTGCATGTTTAGTACAGGAGGTTCTTTCTCACAATAAAATAATAAAAAAGCTAAGTTGTGGATGCATTAAAATCCTTCCAAGATATATTTTGATTTTTGCATTACAAAACAAAAAAATACTGTCCTCAAACTTCTCTTTTAGCATTCTCCTTTTCTTTTCCTGTTTTCTCAAATGCTTTTTAAAAAGCTGCTACAGACAGGAACGTAGTGCTTTACAAGCTAAAGTAGATACAAGAAGGTAAGTGTTGGCATTTGTCTCTTCAACAGAGAAAAATATGTCTTTTTTAATTTAAAGTGACAAATAATTTGAGAGGGAAAAAAAGAATAATTATACACAATTAAGAAAGTGTGTCAGGCAAGAAAAATGTAAATAAAAAGGAAAGGATACAAAACAGAAAGGATGATGCAGCAAGGTTCATGCAGAAAGATCTAGAAAGTTCACCAAATTCCTTATGGGCACCTTTGCTTAATCACTGTCAGAGTTTTAGGAGTAAATAGAAATAAAAAATGGGAAGCAAGGTAAAACATTCCAAACTTCTAAAGCCACCAGCCATCGCCTCTCTGCTCGTTTTGAACTCATTTCTCATATCTCAGAAAAATACAGGTGATAACTGGGATTAGCGTGACCTCCCTGCCACACACTGCAGCCAGGCAAAAAGCCTCTCATTCACAGAACCCTGGCTTTTCCTGTGGCTTGGTGCAAATCTCATCTGTTTACAGTATAGAAACTTTAAAGCTTTTTCTCCAATTTAATGAGCTAACAATTTTAGAAAATGCCCTCTCTAAAAGTCAAGGGAAACATATTTTGTCAAGGTTTTATGAATTGGCTGAGCTTTCCTTCTGGAGTAATGTTATATAAAAACACTTTATCTTCCCTCGGACATTGATTTCTTTGTACAGAAGAACAAGAGGAGCAAAAAATGGAAGGACCTATATCTTATCTGGACTTTTGCCACTGACTTTTTCTTACACAAACCTTGTCATCTAGTCAACTTGGCCATGTGTCTTGATTTCTACATCTGTGAAATAGGAAAAAAGTGCTTATATCAGCCATTTTTCCCCTTTATGTTGTTTTTGTTTGCCTACAAAATGCTCTAGCGAATAATTTCTAGTAATTAAACTAACTCCGTACGTATCGCATGTGACGTTGCCCAGGCATGTCTGGGGGAAAAGCAACAGCCCAGGGAATAGGAACCATGGAAAAGACAAAGCTGTTCTGAGGAGACAGGAGCAGAGTTCACTTGCACTGATGAAGGCTGCACCTCTAGCCCTTACTCCCTTGCCTACTTTGCTCAGCAGCACAGACATATTGTACAAGCAACAAGGATACTCACTGATACTAATTTGTCCTTTTGTTTGTTTGTTTGTTCTTGTGCAGATCACAATTAATATTTTCTGTACAGGACACTGTTTTTTACACCAATACATTAAATTTCATAATTTCACCTATATAGAGCATATACATATCACATATGCCATGTTTGTAATGCATCTACTGCCTGCATTTACCTATATTTCTACAGTCTTAATTAGCCTTGTTGAAATATAGCATTCCTTGTAGTAAAGCCTCATTCTCCAAGTGTTAGCTGAGCTTTTCCCTCCTACAATTGAATTGGTAGTCATGCTTGCTTTCCTTTTTGTTGTTTCTTGAACTTCCCAGAAAATATGGACGTCTGCTTTGACTTGCTGGTATTTAGCTGAAGCGTGACGGAATTGTCAGCCAACACTTACAGCTGGCTGTGTTTTATCAGCATTGTGGAACATGCAGCATTTTTCTCTCATAAGTGACAATGCTTTTTGAATCTAAAGTTACTCTTAGACTATGATCAGTAAGTGCCAGGGGGTTTTAAGCCATTTTATGAATGAAAGCCTTTAAATCCATCCTCTTTAGTTTTTATGCGAGGAAAAAAAAGAAAAAAAATCTCGGAGGACAGTCCCAGCAGAAACTCTGTCCAAGAGTTTATTGTTCTTCACTCTCTGAAAAGCTTCTTCTAAACTCATTTGGGCTGAGGGAAGAAAACAGTTCACATCCTTTATACGAATCAATGGAGAAATTTCAGACACGCCACAGGGCACATAGATAGGATAGGCCTGGACAACCTCTTTTTGTAACCTATTTCCTGCCAGACTACTTAACAAACTCTGCAGAGGGGTCATAGCTTACCAGCTTCCCAAATGATTAGAACCACCATCAAATCTGAGATGTTCCTCTTGCAAAATGTAATCATCCAGTTGCAATCATCAGCTCTCATCTTGCGTCAGGATGACTTCTTCAGCCTTTCCTTCAACCTATACTTGTCTGTTGGCACATTTATGTTTTGGACTGTGTGAGGGACATGTCCTTTGCCACCTACAGCCATCCAGTGGAGAAAGGCTAATGTTGTATCATGCATCCCACAAGCTGTCCTGTACCCTGCCTCTGCTACACTCCAGCACCGAGATGCCAGTCAAAAGACAAGTAGAGTCAGGAAAGAGTTAAAACTTTTGACTCTACTTAGTTTCTCCCACATTCTTAAGAGCACCTGGTGCCCAATTAAAAAAGCAGAGATTGCAGCATTTGCGTCTTTAGTGCGCAGTGTTCCTTAAGTTGTAATATACTAAATGCTTTGCAGTGACTTTAGAGTCAGGCAAATTCAAGATATTTTTCATGAGCACTTTTTAATTAGCTTAGAAAAATGCACCACACTTGAGGTCCTTATGTGGTAAAGTCTCCTTTGAAAACCAGCTCTAGCATATCTTTTATTAAGCCCTGGTACATTTCCTACTTTGTAAAAGAAACTTGTTTTATTTTTATACATGTTGGACTAGGCAGCTATTCACCTAGAATACTAATTAGTTGTGGGGAAGGAAAATTATTTATGAATAAAGTTAAGAACATATTGTTTTAGTTCCTTCAGCTGGATTCCTGCTTAATAGGACTACTGCTCACACAAGGTCTGACTAGTTACCCAAGTCTATATTAAAGAGCAAGCACAACAACAAGCTTCACTGTCCATGTTTTCCTTAGGGTTAGTCACAGACACCAGAATGCTCTGAACCACAGAATCACAGAATGCTTAAGGTTTGAAGGGACCTATAGAGGTCATCTAGTCCAACCCCCCTGCACACACAGGGTCATCTAAAGCACGTGGCACAGGACTGCATCCAAGTGGGTTTTGAAGATCTCCAGAGAAGGAGACTCCACAACCTCTCTGGGCAGCCTGTTCCAGGGCTCTGTCACCCTCACTGTTAAGAAATTTTTAAGTTCCTGTGGAACTTTTGGTGCGTCAGTTTGTGGTCATTAGGTGCAAAATGTTGTTTCTACATCTACATTATGTCCAAATGGACATAAGAGCTTGTTGCCATTGTTTCTTGGCAGAGACAGATAACAGAAAATGAATCAGATGCAAAGGCAAAAGGCCATGCAAGTAAGAACTTTATCAGTTGAATACAAGGATATGAGAAGAGAGCTTGGCTGGGAAAAAAATTATTTTTATCAGGTGTGTCAAGAATCCAAGACAAATAGAATATGGCAAAAAAGGACAAAATATTAATTTTGAATTAACTTCATGCTTTTAATAAAACACCTTTGTCTAACTACATAAAAACAGGTAAGGAAAATAAACCAATAGCAGTTTTCACCCATTTCACCTATGGCAATAGAGAAATTACATTAAGTCAACTGTGTAAATCAGCATGGTGATTTTAGCCCACACCCTGCTAGTGCTTGTTCAAATCACAAAAAATTCCTTCTCATTTTGAAAGCATTTATAAATTTTGCAACTATAAGATCATAGAACCATAGAATGCTTAAGGTTGGAAGGGACCTCTAGAGGTCATCTAGTCCAACCCCCCTGCACACGCAGGGTCACCTAGAGCACGTGGCACAGGGTGGCATCCAAGCGGGTTTGGAAGATCTCCAGAGAAGGAGACTCCACAACCTCTCTGGGCAGCCTGTTCCAGTGCTCTGTCACCCTCACTGTTAAGAATTTTTTCCTTCAGTTCCTGTGGAACTTTTGATGCTTCAGTTTCTGGCTGTTTCCTCTAGTTCTGTCGGTGGCCACCACTGAAAAGAGGCCAGCACCATCCTCCTCACTGCCTCCCTTGAGGTTCTTATAGACACTGATCAGGTCCCCTCTCAGCCTTCTCTTCTCCAGGCTGAACAGGCCCAGCTCCCTCAGCCTCTCCTCATAGGGCAGATGTTCCAGGCCTTTGATCATCCTTGTAGCCCTGCGCTGGACTCTCTCCAGCAGCTCCACATCCCTCTTGTACTGTGGAGCCCAGAACTGGACACAATACTCCAGATGCCACCTCACCAGATGAGCAGAAATATTATGAATCAGATGGCTGACATGGTTTTGTAAGGAAACACCTCATGCAGTCACTTCCTCCTAACTTTTTCTCAAGCCAACAAAACCTACAGAGGCTTGTTTCCCATTACGCAATTGTAGTTCAGTAATAGGAGCTCAAAACAAAGTATTCATTTCAAAATTCAGCATCAGTGTTCTGCACCTCAGTGTTAAAAATTATCAACGAGATAACATTCTTTTGAACTAGAATTAGCTACTACATTTAAAGAAGACAGAGAAGTTGATAGCATAGGATTCTTCCCATGAGTTTGCCTGTATTTTTACTATCTGATTTTCCTTCAGCGAAGCAGCTTTACAACGGAATAGTGGAGAGCAGATGGGGCATCACTAAGCAGACTAGTGATACGCATCACCTTGCTAAACCAAGGATAGCTCAAATAACACTGCTCCTGCCTCTGAAATACAAAATTACCAACTTTGAGAAGGCCAGGGCTCTGCTCCAGTCCTAATCTTAAATCCAATCTGTACAGTTGGGTAGTGACGCCACGTAACAAAGCTGAAGAGTATTCTTCAGACACAAGTTAAAAAAAATATATTTCAGCATCCTCAGCAACATCATCTAATTATTTTTAGCAGCTGGGTCCTGTCTCTTTCTGATGAAATGGAAACCACAGAAAATACTAATTAAATGCAGGTGCATGCAGTAACTCAGAAGTGTTTTTATTACAGAAATTCAGCCCCTGAGAATAGAAAGTATGGTCAGATATTTACCTTTACAAGTGTTAGCTACACCACCTTAAACAGGAAACTGAGAACTTTGTATCTTTGATGAGCACCTACACTTGAACTGCGGCAGAAAAGGCCAAATTTCCTGACCTTCTATGCAACATACCCAAATCTCCATAGGGCAGGGAGCCAGAAGGCATACAAAGGAAAGGAGGAGCGCTCTGGGAATAATTTCTGGATGATAAATGACTGCAGCTTCCCAGGTCTGGACTGGGCATGTAGCTAGGTCCTGTAACAACCTGGCCATGTCAGCTCCAACATCTCTCTTCATTTACACAGCTGGAGACCTGCATCACACAGCGACCCGATGGCACAACTTCAGGACACCTGTAGTGCCCATCAAGGATGCAGCCCAGCAAGTGAGCCAGATCTCTGCTGCCCACAAACAATTTGGACATGGTTGATAACAGCACAAGTTTGGGGGTTTTGTTCTAGGTTTATAGGGGGTTTGTTTGTTTCTTTGTTTTTCATGGGAGGGAGAAAGTGGGTTGTTTTGTTTCTGCTTCCACTGAGGACAGAAGTTTAAAGTAGCTTACCAGCTTTGATAGTGACTTGTAGTAAGTTGAAATGCCAGACTTGAAAAAGCCTGACTTTCAGAATGTGATGAATCCCAATTCACTGAACATTAAGATCTATCAAAAAGTATACTGCAGGTGAGGCTCAAGTACTATTTGCTTTTTAAAATTGTATCCAGAATCTGTAGACAACTCCAGCATTTTCTTACCCCTGTAAATTCAAGTCAGGCCTTTAAAATACCACTGATGCACTACTGGCTGAAAATATCCTCTAAATCCTATACCTCAAACTTAGAAGCCTCCCCCAAATTGGGAACTGACTTCTCAGGACACCAGGACCAAAGTTCCACTTTTCACTTCAGATCTGGCACTGTAAAAAGCAAGCACCACCACCTCCAGCACACATGTAAACACCATCAGTGGAACAAAAATCCCAGAGGGAGCAAGTCAGACAAGATGTGAAAACCAATGAGCTGCAGCAGACATTCAACCAGGCAGTGGCATAGAGTATTGACACACTTCTTCCTACAGCTATTGCTCTGGACAGCCCACACCTTACTATTCATTCTAAAGCCTTCCTCCTGCTCCCATCTTTTGTTTTCTTCTTCATCAAAAAGCCCCCAAGCCCATGAAGATTTCAGGAATTAGGAATCCCAATAGCCTGCTCAAGCAGCTTGTGTGTTACACTTCCTTATCCCAGTTTGCAGCCTAAGTGGTCCCATCAGCTCTTTAAGGGCACTCCTATTACTGCATTAGTGCAGGCTCTTGTACATTGTATCCATGAAATTGTCCATGACACTTTCCCAACTTGCAGACAGTTTTCAGTAGATTAGAGGCCAGGAATTTTTCAGAGTTCTCCTTTTAGGAGTTCAGTTTAAGAGTAATTCCAGATCTTTTACAATGGGTTCGATGGCTTCAAATGCCATTTGTCTCAAAGTTTTTAGCTTTCAGAGTCTACCTGGCCTCAACCTGATTGTGGTTATTTTAGCCGAACACCAGCAAGCAAGGGCCTAAACTTGTGGTGTTAGAAATACTAAAATATTTAATCGGCTTTTAGCAATATCAGCCAAGTTAACAAGCTTTCTGCTTACTTTGACATCAATTTCTGTTCCAATATCAATAAAACTATTTCTCTAACAATTAGGGTATCAGAATTAAAAGATTTTCACAAGCTTCATTTGGAACAGCAATACGCAAAGCCTGCTATTATCATGGTCATTGCACATGAAGAAATGAATTGGAATTTGCTGAAAAGAGCAACAGTTATGTATGTGAAACATCTAGCTGGTAAAGAAAGTAGCATAAATCATTAGAGGTCTGGCTGGCTAGCATACAGCTAGCCAAATCACTCATCTGCATTGTATTTTAATATTTGGAACTACAAATGTTAAGTGAAGTTACAATAAATTGTTTTAGCTATATTTTTTTTTTCACTTGCCATGAAGTATTCCCAAAACCTACTTATTTTTGTTTGAGCTTTCCATTCATGAAAAAGTAAAAATCATGGAGAGGAGCCAAATAATATATTTTCTTCAAATTTGGTGATTTCTGGTAAGAGGGTGATCTTAAATTCAGATGCCCATTTCATTATTCAAACTGTTACTAGTAACTTATGGCTGAATGAATGTAGAGTCTGTAAGTTCGGCTTGTTCTGAATGTTGGGGTTTTTTTCAAATATAATAGTTTTGTGTGCCAATTTATTTTCAGTAGTTTGCCACTGATTGTTATGTAGTAGGTGGACAAGATTCCTAGGATATCCAAGGGAAGTTCACTATCTGAAAATGCAAATTGCAACCTGTAATCCAAAAAAAGGCCATATGTTTCCATCCAACCTATATCAAAACTCTAGTAGTCAAACATCACTATTTAATTTTACATCATAATTAAAAAATGGTTCAGGGAATACTCAAAGCATAAAATGTGTGTGGCAACTCAAAGAGGAGCTGCCAAAAAGAAAAAATCAGCAGTCTTGTGGCATATATACATATATAGTAGGAGAAAAATCCACTGCTAAAATTCTGTCATCCAATTAAAGGGGAGTTACAGCAGTGTCAAGCAGCTCTAGCAAAGTCATTTTATGCTGGATTCTTACATAGAACAATTTCCAAATACAATTTAAGACAGCTAAAATGTCTACTGAAAAAAACACAGTTTTGTAATGAAAAAAAAAAGACACTAATAAGTCGGGTATTTTGAAAATATACCCCAGGCACAAACATTTTAAGATTCCCTTGGTCATCTCAGCTCTCTATAGAGAGGATGACTGTGCTCTACTGGGCTCTTACTGTATCTTCTAGATCTTGATTTTTTTTTTTTTTTACACATATTCCCTCTCCTTTCCTAAGCCAGTGATTGCATATCCAGCATTAACATTACTTCAGTCTGGTTCCCTTGGGAAGAGAAACAGGAATTCTCCCATGTCTCATTTTTATGTTCTATTACCAATAAAAACAAAAAGTGCCAGAGGTTGAAATATCTGCATGTGATTCTTGCCTCTGCTCCCTTATTCCATTGATCCATTTCAACAAGGCAAGGGCCATGATTAATCTAAACCATTTCCAACAGATAAATAATTCCAAAGCTTTGCAACAGCTGCAGTAACTGCAAGGCATTCACAGAGACTACCTCTTCTCACAAAAAATAACAGCCGACTAACATACAGTCTTAGCTGATTCTAATCCTTATGTTACTGAGAAAGCAGTGGTTCCTTCTGACACTCAGAAGGATCCACTGGGAAGCAAAAACCTTTATGAAATGCAATGCCCATTACAGTGCTTACACAAGGCTTAATTTCTTTTTAAAAAACGATTGTATTTAAGAATGTGGCATACCCTTCTCGTGGCAAATGACGTGTCATTAGGGTGAAGAGTTACAGCTATAACACAAACAAGCTTCCAATGCTAATCCGGCAGGAAGTTGCTTTGAGTCATGGAGGGATGTTCTTGCCCTGAAATTGTGTTCAGTCTTAGGGTAATTTTTCTAGAAGATTTCAGACTTCCCCATCAGAGACAGGCTGCCTACTTCCCCCTCAGCTGCTCCCCATCCGTCACGGGCTCCTCTCCTCTCTGCTCCACTGCAAAGCTCAGAGGGGCTGCTAGTCTGATCACCTCTGGCCCAATCTAATTTCAAGGCTGTATCTTTTCGCTTCTAAGCCAACAGCTGTAGGGACTTCAACAACTATTTACCTGAACTGGTGCCAGAAGGACTGGTCTATTATCACGAGCCATTCCCATATGCATTTTTCATCAATGGATGATTTATCTTCCCAACGCACACTGTGCTAAGGAAACAGGCCAGGTCTCTGCTGGCCTCAGCCTCACCGAACGTTTCAGGGGTGCTCTGCACACTAGTAACCCCAGTTTTTCCAGTTCTGGCTTTTTCCTGATCTAAGTCAATGCCCTGATTTTACAACAGAATCTGAGCACCAGCTCCATCAGCAGGACCTAAGCAGGGACAGCATCAACCCTCCAAGGCCTGGGGAGGAATGTAGAGACACTGTTCAAGAATCCAGGGACAGGGTTAGGCAAGTCAAAAATCAGGTGAATCTGGTGAATCTGGTAAAAGGCAATAAGAAGGGCTTCCACTGACTTTTCAGCAGTAAAGGAAAAAAAAAAAAAAAAAAAAGGTTTAGGAAGAACATGGAAAGGGGCAGGGATTTGGTGACAAAGGACTTGGCAAAGGCCAAGGTGGTCAATGTCTTCTTTGCCTTGGTATTTACTGTTAAGACCAGCTTTCAGTAATCCTAGGACCCTGAGGCAAATGGGAAAGGCTGGTGCATGGAAAACATACCCTGAGCAGAGTAAGTTATGGAACATTTAAACAAAGTGGAAAGACATGTGTTCATGGGGCCTGATGGGATGTGTCAAGGGATTGCAATGACAGCTTCCAGTTCTTGAGAGCAAGAGATTTCTGTGGACTGGAGGAAAACAAATGTCACTAATATCTGTAAGAAGGGCAAGAAGGAGCATTTGGGGAACTGCAGGCTGGCCAACCTCACTTCATTTCCTGGGAATGTGATGGAGCGAATTTTCCTGGAAACCATTTCCAAACATATCAAGGACAAAGAGGTGACTGGGAGTAGTCAGCAAGGATGTATGAAGGGGAAATGTCAGATGAGAAGGTTGGCTCAGTGATGGGGGGAGAGAAGTGGATATTGCTCACCTTGACTTTAGTAAGGTTTTCGACATTGCCATGACATCTTCATAGACCAGAACTGGAAACTGAACTGTCAGGGTGGGAGCTGCAATCAGCAGCATGAAGTCCAGCTGGAGACCAGCTCCAAATGTTGTCCCCAGCAGCAGAGACTGAGGTCAATACTGTCTACCGTCTTCGTTAATGATGGGGAAAGTGCACCCTTGGCAAGTTTGCTGATGCTACAATATTGGGAAGAGCAGTTGATATGCCAGAGGACTATGCTGCCATTTAGAGGGACCTCAGCAGGCTGGAGAGATGGACAGAGAGGAACCTCATGAAGTTCAGCCAAAGCAAATGTGGAGTCCTGCACCTGGGAAGGAATAACCCCATGCACCTGTGCAGACTGGGGGCTGACTAGCTCAAAAGCAGCTTTGCAGAGAAAGTCCTGCTGGTCCTGACAGGTAACAAGTTGGATGTGAACCAACCATATGCCCTTCTGTCAAAGAGGGCCAACAACCTCCTAGGCTGTGCTAACATGACCATCGCCAGCAGACTGAGGGAGGTCATCCTTCCCCGCTGCTGAGCACTGGTGAGACCACGTTTTCCTCCAGTCTTGGACTCTCCCATAAAAAGAGACATGGATCTGTTGGAACAAGTCCAGCAAAAAGCCATGAAGATAATTAAGGAACTGGAACACCTGAAAGAGGAGAGTCTGGGACGGCTGGGATATTTCGCCTGAAAAAGCCAAAGCTCAGGAGGGATCCTACCAATGTATATAAATACATGGTTGTGGGAAGGTGAAGGAGATGGATCCAGACTCTTCTCTGTGGTGCCCCGTGACAGGACAGGAGTCAATGGGAACAAATTGAAAAAAAGGAAATTCCATTTAAATGTAAGAAAATTACTTTTTTTATCTTAAGTTATGAATATCGAGAATCCTCAATTAAGCAGTTCTTAAATATAATGTGGCATAAACAGAGCTAAGTAATGTAATTTAAAAATAGATTTGACATCTTTAAATCAATCCTTCTCCCTCCTTGTATGTATTAACAACTAAAGATATCTGCCTAGAAAGGGTAAAAATGTCTTTGGAGATGAAGTAACTGCTCATAAAGAATATTATTTGTAATATGAATGGCTTGACCAGTTGATCCTAATGGGAACTGGATACTGTCATATTCACTTGGAGTGAGCTCTCTCAAGCTCAAGTTTTCCTTAGTGGATGAAGGTCCACTGAACTACAGATGGGCCTCCTCTTGCAAAACTTGTTTGGTGCTGTCATGCAGGCTCCAAATGACAATGGTTACACTAGCTCTCAGTCAAAACTGTGATGGTAAATATGGAAATCAGATATTCAGAAAACACTGTGTTAAGTTTCCAAAGGCATTCAAGCCCAGTGAACCCCGCTGTCCCCCTCCTATATATTTCATGAAGGGTAGAAGGGCAGTTAGACCATTGACAAGTGTAGAAGTGAAGAAAGTCATTTTGACCTGAACCTACTCAGGTTCAGGTACTTCAGGCCTTCATCTGAACTCCCTAAATTGGGAACAGAGCGGCCATGGGTTCCCTTCTAAACAAAGCAAGAATGTTTCTCATGCACACAAGTCAGATGATAGGCATGTAAATCTAGTAAAGATGAATCTTAGCCCAGAAAACTGTGTGCTCAGTTTGCTTGGCTGATAGCAGAAGAATAGCTGCAAGAAGCATTTAAGACAAACCACTAAAACAAGGTAGCTATTTTTATACTTCAGCATTACCTCAGCCCAAAAAAAAGTCTTCCAGCAAAACCATAACACTATTGTGAAGTGACCTGATATTCTGCACCACATCATTTCCAGTCTGTGAAATAGTGAGAAATACTCGAAAACTTGCCTTTTTGACAGATTTCTAGAAATAGATTAACAATCAGGATGCTGCTTTTCACATGACACCCCCCTTGCGCATTGAGGTAACATCCGCTCAAATACAGAACAATGAAAACAATCGTATTTTTCACCTCTCAAATGGACCAGAGAATACAGAAATTGGACCAGTTTGTTTTTCATTAAACTAGACATGTTTACAAGTAAGATGAAAGCAATACTTGCCGAAATGACCTCCTTTCCTCTGTTTGTAAGATTTATTGAAAGCAATATAGAATGGCAACAATAGTCAATCATTGGTGGCAGACTGCCCTTTTATTAGGCATAGTGAAGCCAATTAATCTGAGAGAGCTTTTTCCCTTCACCTCCTGAAGGCAGGTACTGCTAGAATGTATTCAAAAATTTTACAGGAATAAATAAAGGTGCCAAAATTGCTCATTTGAACTTTGAGAAATTATTTACAGGCACTCGAGATGCTAAATATTAACACTGTATGCTAACAGTCCACTGGGCAGAGTGCCTGCTGCTGTAATTTGCACAGAACCAAGATTTAAAATAAAACTTTAAAACATGGCTCTGTGATACTGCCATTCTCAGGATTATCAAGAAGAGGAAAGAATGCCTGTAAGAGAAAGGAAGAATAATAAGAACACTGAAATCTGGCTGTAAGTAAAGACTGCTGAGTTAATCAAAGATATCTTTAAATAAGAATGCAAGGGAAGATTGGCTAGTGAACCAGTCGCAAGTTTAAAGCACAGAAATAATCAGTTTTTTGTGGTTTCTTTCTAGGCGCATGTTATCTGCTGTTTGTAGGAGATACCAAAGGCTATTTGAGATGAAAAGCAAGTATATAATAATCTTAATTATGGAATATCAGAACTCAAGGTGTCGTAATTCAGGTTCTAATTTCTGTGATCACTGATTCTAATTAGAACTATTGTAATACATGCTCTTTGGAGGCATATAAGACAAGTGAGAAACATAGTGGCAGCTCCTTTTTTTAGGGACACACAGTTAAACATTCCTTTATTCTTGGATTACCTCAAGCATCCTTCCAGGATTATCTTCACCATAAAATCGATTATAATCTTACCAGTTTCACAGCTGGGCCCAGTGAAGCCTTGGGGGCAGGCACACACATTGGACGCAATGCAGGCTCCTCCATTCCTACACCCATCTTTGCAAAATGCTGAAATAATAAAAGCAGAATATATGATTAAGAAGGAATTAATAAAATTACACTCCACAACTTGTGCAGAGGCACAACTTTTTGGGCTTCTAGCAGAGTGACACAAAACACAGTCCTGTAGTGCTGAGCACAGAGGCTGTTTTCACCTAAGGATAGAGGTCATGAGGAGATGGTTTATAGCCCCCCTGCCTCATTGGCCAGATGGTCTGACAAGATGAAGAGGGAGATTAGAGTAAATCATCTGAAGAAAACAGCCCACATATGTGCGTCTTCCCATGCACTGGAAAGCAGTGAAAGGGAACATCTTCCATAGCAACAGACCCTGCTTAGGGCACTGCTATTCTTCACTGCTTCCCAAATAAAAGCCTGAACTTAACAGGCACAATTAAGCAGTAAATTATCTGGCCTACCTGATTCCTAAATTCAGCAATTAGATCTAAACAATAAAAAGAGTAGTTTTGCTTCAAGGGATTTTAAAGAGGTTAGAACTTTGACCATTCACAGTTTGAAGTCGATCCTTGGATTTGTTCTTTGTCTTACATTGGAATCTAAGAAACTGCGCTCGCATATTTAAGTGAAACATTATCCAGATACAGCTGTCAATAAGTGTGTGCCTACAAGAATTCCTTCTGCTGACACATGAATGCAACCAGCTATGATATAAAATATGGCAGCTGTTTAATTGCTTTGATTGTATCTGTACTATGGAGTGAGCTATGCTGTGTTCACAAGAAATTACACAGGAAAACTGAGGGTGAAACTAAGTGGATAAAGGTTATCACCAATGTGAAGAGTGAAATTCTGCCCAAGAGGATTGGGGTTACCCTGCATTTGCGGTCAAGAGGTGCACCCAGCTCTCTGCAAGCCTTCAGCATCCAAACTAGGGCTATAGGGACGTACCTTTCTCAGAACAGGATACACAGTCTCGGAGCCTTCCCCTGTGTACTCTCTTTTCAATACCGAGAAGAGAAGGAGGGAAGCTTTCCCTTTGCAGTGGGGCCCTCTGAAACATTACATCTGCATCACATCTTAGCCGGAATGTGGAAGAGCTGAATGCTGCTCTATGCTTAGGCAGCCTTCTTTGAACCAACACCTGTGTGCGAAGGGGCACATCCTCAACAGGAGGCCTGGGCACTATTCCCAAGCACAGCACAGGGCTCAGTCGCACAGACTGGGGGCTCCTCTGAGCCGAGTGGCTCTGGATTTTAACCTCCCCAGCCTGAGGTGTTTTCTCTCACATCCCAAAAGACAGACAACAGCAGAAACAGGGGTGCTGGCTGAGAGCTTCTCCTCTAGACATGTGTTTGACTGCAAGTAGGTAGGGTACTGTGTTTTACAAAGAGCTCATATATATTAGGAATGCACAGGAAGAAAAAAAAAGGTATACTAGGACTAAAGTGAAGGAATGGCTAGTACTAATATCTTAATTATGTTTATGAATTAAAGAAATACTGGGTTGCTTAGCCTCAATAATACACAGCAGAAGAATGCATCTATGGAATACAGATAGATTCTGATATCCAAGAGATGGGAGGATTGAGGTGCAGTTTCAGGGAATGCTGCATATGCCACTGCTGCAGCTAGATCATTTCTCATTGCTGAGCCAGTTCCATCACAGCTGTACTACCTGTACTGTCAGATATTCCCAAATCCTGTGTGAGGAGTCTGAAGACTTCTGAGAACTTGGGGCCAGTTACCAAGCATTACCTCCTCTGATGCAAAATACAACAGGAATTATAAAAGCAGCACTGTACCTTTAGAAAAACATCTGAGACGGTTAACAGTTTTTTTTGATCTTCACCAGTGAATGGCAATGTTAGAAAATAGCCAGCAGCTCCAGCTTTTCTGCTTTTCTCATTTACTATGGAGAGTACCAAACAATCTTCCAGCAAAACATCAAATGACTGACAGTGGAAAATGTAGATTTGACAATATTTGCACAACTGTAATTTTGTTGGTAACACTGGGTTGTTTGAATGGGGTAGCAGTTATAGAAACTTGACTTGGGGCAGAAATGAAAAGTAGTGACTCCAAAGTTTAGAACATATTGTCTATATATGCAACATCCTCAAATTACTATGAAGGGTAAATTGCAAAGTTTCTATGTCCACTCATGAAGAGGCACAGAACCAAAATGTCTGGTATTTTGTCTGTCATCTTCAAGTCTGTGAACAGACTGGCATGAACTCACGCAGCTGAAAGGCTGCTGCCCGCAGGGCCCTCCCCAGCTTACCTTTACACACGGTCCCGTTGCCTGTGTAACCCGGCTTGCAAACGCAGTTGTGCCCACCCACGGTGTTGAAACAGAGAGCGTTTTCATCGCAGTTGTGCTGGTTTGTGATACACTCATCATGCTCTGAAAAACGAAACAATAATAGCACGTTCTCGAATTCTGCATACACAACAAAATAAAAGATTTATATAGGTTTCAGTGTTAAAAAGAGACAAGAATAGCAGTAGATTCTGAAGACAGCGCTAGGTGAACACGTAACTCTGGAATGAACAAGGGTATACATTTTTAGCACACATCTGTATAAGTGTGTTGCAGCATAATTCCACTTCATTAATGGGGAGCTACCATCACTACATTTTCTATGTTGGCTACAGTGTACCTGTAAACACTCACCCAAAAAATGACTAGCATACTACAAATCCGTATGTTAGATCTAATATACAATTTATTCATGCAGGTTAATCTTAATCAGGATTCACAGGGTTTCTTTCAGAAAGCTGACTCATGGTGTCAGTCACACAAACAAACTGCAAAAAATGCCATTAGCACAAGGCAGGACTTCCAAATGGAGCCCACACTCCCCGTCACTTCGTGGTGTGCACAGCTCTCATCTTCATCCAGATGAACTAAGTAAACTGAAAACAAATATCCACCTTCTGCTCAGGGTTATGGGGCTTTCATCATCTGGCACCAGTGCTCAATGGATCTGAATCTTCAGTTTGGTAACTAAATTTTGACATACTGGGGAAATAATACTTTTTGGATGAAATGAACAAGAAAGAAAGTATGATTTTGCGTTAACCTGAAGTGCACTGCTTAATTGGAAATTAAAATACATATATATATAGTAAGTGCTTAGGTTACTCAACATTTTAATATTTTAGCTTGCAATTGAAAAATAAAAGCAAAACATAATTCCAAAATAAGATGACATAATTCAAAAATAAGATGCTCTAAGTTATTATTTCAAAATGTCACATAAACTGATCCATCATCTTTGAAATGAAATATCGTAGTTCTAATGCAACAAAATGAAATGTTTCGGCCTGCTGGAAATCTTCCTTGCACTTTATCTAATTTATCTAACCATAAATAATTTCAGACTTTCTGGAATCTTTTATTTCAGGAAAATGGAACATTTTGGTGAAAATAAAAATTACACTATTTCAGTCAGCAGACATGGACTAAAGTGTGAGTGAGGCTTCCACAACCATCATTCTGTCCACGGTCTAACAGATTTTATTACTTTAGCTTATGCTTATTCTGTCTATCTATTTGACCCAAGTTTGAAATCTGGTACTGGATGTTCTCTCCTGCCTGGCTTTGGTTATTTCACATTGCTCTGAATCTTCCAGCTTCCAAATAAGAGCTGAATCCTAAATATACCTCACAGAGTGGTTGTGAAAATCATTTTGTTGATGTTTGCAAATCACTACGCAAATGTTCAGCTTGCTATTTCAATATTAGCAATAAATTACACGAGTATATAACTGGCCAAATGGACCTATATGTCTAATCCAATAAAAGTTGTAAACTGACCTCTACCAATGGCAAGTACCGGTTTTTAAAAAGGATGAAAAATCATCAAAATAGAGCTAACTAATTTTAAATACCACACAGGGGGGGTTTGTTTTGTTTTATATAACACTTGTCTGATGCCACTCTTATAAACTTAAGAGTCTCTTATATCACCATATTGTGGTTAGCAGCCCTCACACCTTCTGAGCAAGTCTCTTACTGAGTGCAGCAGAGTTGGGCTACAGGCCTCTATCCTGAAGCATAAGATTTAATTCCTTTACTCTCAGAATGGTAACTAAAATTGTTAATGTTCAGCAAAAGATCTGGCCCGATTAGACTCCTGTTAAAATATTTTATTCTAATCCCCTGCCACAGTGTAACTGTTCTGCTGGCTGAAACAGTCCTTTTGTTAGATTACTTCATAAAACAACAAAAAAGTCACAATTACATAAATTAGCTACAAGTCTCTACAATAGCTACAATAGCACTCTGGATTTCTGTGTTACTATTGTGGTGCCATTTAAATAATACATACTGATTATTTTCTCGTTTTTAAAAGTTCCATTACACACACAACAGGCAATATGAACTGTGGAGGCACGAGAAGCAGTACGCATCCAGCAGCAGACCCTGCACGGCCGGTGTCTCAGCGGGTAGGGAACGCACAACAATACATTACACCGATCGATTTGATTCAAAACACTGAATTTGGCAAATTCAGTGTCACACTGAACAAGAAGTGTGACCGGCCGCCACAGCCCTTGGGGATGCAAGCGCATCCCTGGCACACACCGCCTCTCTTTGCGGTGGATAAGGGCGTGAGAGCAGAGCAGCTCCGCTCATCAAGAGGAAGTGTCATTTGGCAGGGAACGGCGCGAAGCACCAGCCTGCAAGGGCTCTGAAAGCCAAAGGCAGGGAGGCTGGCGCGGCCTTTTTGCCAAACTTGCTCTCGTGTTTCCAAGGCAACAAGGTATTAAGCACGTGCATTTTTATATATGGGAATGGTATAGATGATTTTAACCTTTTAGCAGCTACGTAGCACAGCTTGGATTCAAAGGCAAAATGCCTTGTTCCCTGATCTGGCAGTAAGAAACTTCAGCATCTCATACCCTTCTGTAAAAGAGCTTTCAGAGGACGCCTGCTACCATTTCAGCAAGAGGGCCCAGCACGTAATCAAAACTGTACTATTATCAAAATATCCATCGCTTCTACAACTGTGACTACCTGCTCAAACTTCAGGTCTATTTTTCTTTTAAATCAAGCATTAATGACTTATGAAAAATTCATGGTTTTGATAAACGATTCTGAGATTGAAGTTTACATGTCATTAAATTGGAAAAAATGTCTTAGAATAAAAAGAAAAATTGTAATTCTGTTAAAGAAATAGACACTTTAAAATGATAGGAAAAGAATCAGCAAGTATATTTCACATCCTATCTAGATTTATTGTCTTTTATCATGTGAATTAACCACACAATTAAAAACATGTAGATGTATTGCTGCTTCATATTCCCTGTTTCAGTTCCAGCTAGCAGCGCAAACAAAACATACATGGTACACTATGCGGTTTTGGAGAGATCTTCAAAACTGCTTTTCCATAACTCTCTGTTTGTTATAACGTATGTCTGTCCAGTTTTATTAAATATAGAAGTATTCAATTGTAATTAAAAGGGTGCCTCTGTTCATAACTGTTCATAGATTCATGCCTATTACTTTGTTTTTTTCTTTCAAATAAAACTTTTGGAAGTCACTTTAAATGAAGAGGACATTACAGAAACTCAGCTCAGCAATCTTCAGTAGCAAACCAGGAATTGCATAAGCAGGTGTGATCATAAGTTACAAAGAAGTGAAAAAGCAATTTATAAAAGAATAATTTAAAAAGAACCATGAGTATGGTGTCTTTCTTCTACTTTATGTTCAAAAATAGTACGGAAACATTATCTGCATTGTTTAGAAACGTAAATACTGCTCAGACACATTTCTGATGCTCCAAGAAGCAATGCTGAGCCTGCTTATTTCAAGCGTCTTTAGGAATAACCTGACACAGATGTAACAAAAGCCTTATGCTCATTTCCCTGCACATCACAGCCATGATAGGGAGCCCAGGTACAATAGCATTACACAGTCAAAGAAATAAAAAATTACTTTCACAGAGAGATTTTAATGATTTACAAATCTGAATTTGCATAAACTGATATTCCCAAAAGACCAAATGTACTGTTTCATGATTACTTCTAAAGCAATGTTATCTAACACATCTAAAATCCATTTTGCACTGGCCAGGACTCCATGCTCAACAGTATTAAAATTCATAAAATCTCTGGCTTAGGAATTGACTGAAGACTTAAATACAGTATTCATGTTGGCTAGACTAACTCTTGAATAAGGTCTTTCTAAATGTAAAATAAAAAAAAAAATGCTATTACTCCTCTGTAAATACATATGAATGTTTCACTAAATAGCTTTCAAGACACAGATGACTTACAGAAATGCAGAAAGCACATGACTCAGTTATTTGCATTTATGTTGCAGCAAACAGCTCCTACACACACATGTGTACATATAAATATATTTAGATATCTTTAAAAATATACACACACATGCTTTATTTTACTTTGATTCATTTTGAAATACACTTTGGGACTATTTCATGTGGATTGTCTGACAAAGATGATATTAATTTATACCAAAAAAAAGACAGAGACTTTCTTGAAGGTGTGGAACATAAATTAAGCAAATGGTTCCTCACAACAATCCAGGTTAACAGGAAGATATGCACAGTGAAGTGCAGCATCCTAAGGAAAGACCCTGCTGGTGTGAACTGATGCAGACCCACTAACTCCTACACTCTGTGATGACAGTGCCCGTCTGCTGGGCATCTCTCATCAATTTTATTAGATGTCTGGAGAATCCTTCTGAACCAGGTAACACGCTCTCTATGAGGTATATTACCTTTCTTCTTTTATTTCCCTAGTGCTGCTCAGCCTCTCTGCCCTTCCTAATGTGTTTTCCATGGTTAAAAGTAAACAGAAAACCTGTATAGCATTTGCTATGCATTATTCTGCTTGTGTATCATAAGGTTTTACCAACTCCTGAATATTTATCTATCTATCTCATGCATCCAAATTTTGTAAGCATCTAAGAAAAAAAGAAAAAGAAAGAAACCAACAAACAAAATCCAATATCCAGCAGCAAGCAGGATTACACCTGAGTTGCACATTCAGCTACTAACGGGTAAAGAGTAATACGCTGATAGGTATTCCAAGCCATTCACTAACAGCATGGGAGAATAAGAGCTATATCCACACTTAAAACACAGAAATGCCTAAAAGAACACAAATATATAAATAAAATATGCTTCTCCAATTGTATTCTTGTAATGTCATGCAAAAGACATTCATTTTTGAGTGAGGAATTTGTGAACCAGAATTACATTAAATATATATATATTTATACTTTACATATATGTGTGTATATATATTTATATGTGTGTATATATATATAAATAGTATATATACATATGCACATATATATATGTATGTATACAAAACAGAATATTTTAGATATTTCCTCCTTAAGATGTCTCTGAATCGTTGAACTCCTTCTGATTGATTTGGTATAATCAATAGAAATATGGTGACCTGCTGTTATTCTGACAGTGACAACAGGTAAGAGTTACACCTAAATATCTGCTCACAGTTCATCTTAATTGCAGGATTTTTTCCTCATATTGTTCTTGTACAAGATAAAAATTTATATTAATTAAATTGATAGTTTAGAAGACTTATTCAATTAAGATCATTTGGGAAGTGACAGATGG
Source organism: Tinamus guttatus (assembly GCF_059628265.1). Lineage (NCBI taxonomy): Eukaryota > Metazoa > Chordata > Aves > Tinamiformes > Tinamidae > Tinamus > Tinamus guttatus. The sequence continues at coordinate 2,817,182 of NW_028288902.1, read as the reverse complement.
TTCATTTCTTTAAAGACTTCACATTAACTAGTTTAAACTCTAATTAGCAGGGTTATCTAAGGCCTCAGTTAACGCACACTGCTTTCAAAGAGAATAAATTTATTGATGAAATGGTTTGTTTTTCTATTACAAGTATACTTACAAATTTCATTTTTCTGCATGTCTGCAATTTAAATACAAAATTGAATCTGTACTTTAACTACTCAGAGTAACCGCATGGTTTGCCCTTCATTAATTAATGATTCATGACTTCAACATCAGTGACCACCAGCAGTTGTCCTCAGTTCAAGGCTGGGGACCTGAAAGGCAAGGTCTCCTCACTGCTAATCTTGTTTCTTGATTGATTTTCACTTTCATCCACTCCTGTATGTTCCTTACCCATGCTGTTCTTTTACTACTTTTTCACTGGAGATATAAACAATTATTTTTTTGAACTTGGGTACAAAATTTTTCCTACTTTCTTCTCTTAATTATGATGATAATAAAAATAGCTCTGGCATGTGTAGGTTCTTTTCTCAAGAGCTGTTTAGAGACCATCCTGCTTTCTGAAATGTTGTTTCTGACTGTAATTACATAGTCCACTGTTGTTCTTCAGGGAGAACAGCTGCCATCATCTCATCCAGATGTCTACTTCTCTCTTTTATTTATTAGCTTAGTTATATATTCCAATTTTGGCACGGAAAAAAAAAAAGAGAAACAAGAAGACTGTAACTAAACCTTAGCAAAAAAAAATCCAGTTGGGGCCAAACCCCAGTATCCCTTTTCATATCTATTCTGAGGGGTCGTATTGCTCCAGGATTGTGTTATACTTACTTATAATACTAAGAAGATATACAGGGGAACTTATATTATTGGCAGCTATTAAGGATTAAAGAAGCTGAATAAATGCTTATTGAGAGACAGCAATACCAAGAACACGTGCCCTTCTCTTTGAGTCTGTCTCTGCAGTCAAGAGTGCTCTGGAGAAAGCCCTGACATGGCGGAGACTCCTGAGGACAGACGAGAATGGGCTGGAATTCAGGCTCTGCACGTGTGCAGCTTCAGCTATTTCAGTTTAAAAAGAGGTGAATTAAACGGGAACTGTGGGACACTGATTTATGTCAAAGCAGGTCTGCAACAAAGTCCCCAGATGAACAACACTGTGACCAACGGGGTTTCTTCCACAGGAGCTCTGCGGCTGACACCCACAGAAGGGCAAATCAGAAGTATTCACAAATGAAGATATTTTGTTGGCTTATCAAAAGGAATCCACTTTTGCATGTCTGCATAGCCTTCTCCCTTAGCCTTTAGTAACTGCTCAGAAGAACAACTGAGTAAGGACAAACCAGCTGGACAGGCAACCATGAGGAGAGCTACTTGTTTTGGAGGTTTACCTCAGCATAAGAGGTCATCTAAGCAACACCGTGCTGCAGAGTTTGCCTTGCACGCTCCTATGCCTGTGTTCTTAATGGTGCCGTTGCTACCTCGATCTTTGGTTATATCTTTATGGGCCTTAACTGACAATTTTGTTTCATAAACAGAAATCCTGACACTTTGAAGGAGGTGATGAATTTAACCCCTAAACGTTTCCCACTTCTAACCATGTTCTTTTCTCACTAGAAGAACCAAAACTTGTAACTTGCGCCTCGTTCTTCACCAATATGAGAATGTAAGAAAGCTCCTGAGACTGACAGAATCCAAGTAAAATGCTGCATGTCAAAATCCAAATACATCTTTTTAAAGTAAGGAATAGGATACTCTAATCCCAGTAAAGAAGATTTTTAAAAAATCTAAGATTTTCACTTTTTTTTATTAATTATTTAACAACAGACTTTCATCTAGAAAAGAGAAGTTCCATTTTACACATGAAAGTCTGCAAGAGGTATGCACATTTTTTTACACCATTAGTTAGACTTTAAGGTTTTTTATTTTTCTTATAGAACATTATGCAAGTGATTTTGCATATAAAATCTCTCTTATCTTTTTGGTTATTCCAAAACTGAAATTCTGGATTTTTATCCTAAACTGAAGAAATATGTAATTTAGCTGTATGTCTTTCTGAATTGTCCACTAGAAATTCTAAACTATATAACTCTAATCTTGGCTCTTGTGACTCTCAGCTGAGTATATGCTCCCTCACACCTTAAACACAAAAGCCCATGATACAAGCTGAGTGTAGACTACTCCATCCTTCCTCTTCAACAAGAAATCGGGGCTACGGTTTCTGAGAACTCTGGGAAAATATAAATTATTCTCCATTGCAGCTGCAATGGACAAGGTGATAGCTAAAATACGTTATTTCAAGTCAGGTTTACCACTGCTCCCTTTCACCAATCTCCACAGCTCTTGAGGAATTCACTTAAACCTACTTAAACCCACTTAAGTTTCCTCATCTTCAAAATTTATATTTTAATTGTGATTTCTCATTTCATAGGAGCAATTTTGAAAAATAATAACATTCCTTTCAGGGAGAGTTCTACTTTAATATTAATTCATTATTTATTCTCATGATAACCTATGAATTTTCACACTTTTAAACTACTTAAGCAGAGGAAAACTATTGAAGAATATGTAACATAACAGCTAAAATAAAATAAGCTTTAATTTCCTCCATGTCTGCCATTTTCTATATGCCTTCCTGAAGGGAAAAGTTCAAGAGGAGCGTTTTCTAAGGCACTTACCAAAGGTCTAATTGTTTTCCCTAAGGGAAAGTCCATAACTCCCACTGACTTCAATGGCAGAATTGTAATGCAAATATAAAATGATTTTGAAAATCCCACCTTAGGAGATTTCAGCCTAGACATTAGGTCTGTGACCTTGTCAACCACTTCTTTCTTGCCTTAATGCAAACTGATCTCTTAATATCTTGTCTCTTTTATCACTGACATTTTTAAACAGTGTTTCTATCATTTAAAAAAGTATTTCATCATTATCATTTAGCTTGTATTTCTCAATACGTTCCTTTTTTTTTTTTTTTCATCTAGGCAGACACATTATTTGTTCCTAGATAATCCCTTTTCAATTTCAACCTGCATTGTAAACTTCCCAGGTACTTATGATAAACTGAGGCTTTCACAAGCATCTATTACACTGTCAGAAGTGACAATGAGAGCGAATTCTGCATCTATAGTAGTGATTGCTACTTTATCACTAGTAGAAAAATAGCCAGCCTAGAACTGTAAATATCCTACTCCAATTTCCTCAGCCATCTGAAAAGTGCTTATTTTAGTACTTTTCCCAATGCCAGCTCTTTTAATTTACTCTTTACTGAGAGATTCCATGTTATAGAAGTCTGCTACCAGCAAGAGATATGTGTACTGGATTCTGTGATGCTTTGCCTCCATCTTGCACAACCTGCAGATTATCTACATGACCAGAGGCTCCACAAAAGCTCCTTGAGCAACACTTTATTTGGATGCCCACACGATGGGACAAGAGAAACATGTCTCAGCAATCAAGTGCTGTCCAAAGCTAGTTTGTGAAACTATAAAAGTACTCAAAGGTCTCTGGAAACAGCTGATGCCACTTTTCTATCCTTTCAGTATTCCCGTTCATCATTACCTTGAGCTGCCAGGGAACTCACCATACAGGACAACTGCCATGACTGGAGGGGATAGTGCCTGACTGGAGGATGGGTGAAGAAAATGGGACACTACTGTGGTGGATGTCGCTTTGATCCTGCTCTTGCTGCCCTTGGGATTCCAGTGCCATTTAACTAACCATAAATACTAAGGAAAAAAAATCTGTTCCCTTATGCAGCAGAGCAAGCTCCTGATAGAGGAGATGGATCCCCTTAGCTCCCCAGTGTGCCCCAGGAATGCAGATGCCTCACTCGGTATCTAGAAGGGCAGTACTGGTTTTGATAAAGCAACTGCAGGGCTTGAGCTCAGTGAGGGAAACGGCTTCCTGCAGTTTTGCTCCCTAATTTAGGAAAGGGGTCTCTACTTGGAAATGAGGACAGGGACGTCACCAGCGAAGGGTCAGTGGAAGTTCCGCAGAGTGATACTTTGCCCTCAGTTCTGCCCTGTCACTGCTGATGCTCCCTCGAGCTTATCCTGAGGTTCACCAAAGCAGCGCGGCAGGGGCATAGCCAGCTTTCCTGGGATGAGCACGCCTGGGGAAGGATGGGACACGAGCACCACCGAGTCAGGCAAGCGCTAGCGCAGGCACCAGTCCTGAGAGCCCGCAAGCAGCGCCCTGGCACTGCAGACACAGCCCCTGAAGCCACAAGCAGCGCCCTGGCACTGCAGACACTGCCCTGGAGCCCGCAAGCAGCACCCTGGCACTGCAGACACTGCCCTGGAGCCCGCAAGCAGCGCCCTGGCACTGCAGACACAGCCCCTGAAGCCACAAGCAGCGCCCTGGCACTGCAGATACTGCCCTGGAGCCTGCAAGCAGCGCCCTGGCACTGCAGACACAGCCCCTGAAGCCACAAGCAGCGCCCTGGCACTGCAGACACTGCCCTGGAGCCCGCAAGCAGCGCCCTGGCACTGCAGACACAGCCCCTGAAGCCACAAGCAGCGCCCTGGCACTGCAGACACTGCCCTGGGAGCCCACAAGCAGCGCCCTGGCACTGCAGACACTGCCCTGGGTGCCGCGGTGCTGGGCAGCTTGGCTGCCATAGGGTGCATCTATACCCTATAGGGTAGCAACCATGGCACAGCACAGTGAAATGGGTTTTCACCTTCCTTTTCCTCTAACCTGTGGATTTTGCAGCCCATGCTGTATTTTGTTGCCAAGCATTCTTACAAATAATGATCACTGCACTTACACATATGTATATTTGTATTTCTTATTGATAAATAAATGTTTGTATAAGCACGTGCTGACAAATTTTACATATTTGAAAAATTCTACTACCAAATCCACTGCCCATGAATTCATAAGCACCATGAATTACCCAATTAAACAGAGACAAGATCGAAATTAAGTACTCAGTAGTGTTTGAAGCACGAATTAGGAATTTTGAATTAAACCACAGAGTTAAGAAGCAAAGCAAACTCGATCATATATTCCATTCTGTAATACTATTGCCATCCCAAGATGAATTTAGCTTTGCATTCCTACATGTTGTACACGTCTGCCATTTGGAAAGGAGATATTCAGATGCTGACAACACCTCTGGGGCCCACTAACTTTAGGGTGGGAACTAAGAGAACAATAACAGTATATTCATAAAGTAATGGAAAATCTGTTGAGGTAGCAATTGGCCACGTTCTCTTTTTACTTCCAAACATTAAAATGATACAGTGAGAAGTTACATTAAATTCTACCTCCATGTCCACCTTTAGAAAAGCTCGAAGTAATGAATTCTGTTTAGCAAATGTATTGAAATCTTTATCTTCTCTTTCTTTTTAATGCAGCATCACCAAAAGATGCTACAGTTTTCCAAACCCCTGAACATCAAAGTTAACACTGTGTGACAGCGGCTATGTTCCAAACTCGTCACGTTTAGTGGTCCATAACAGGGTAAATGGCACAATTACCTGCTGTAATTACTGTTGCTGACAATATATTTTCCCTGGTGATTGGTTTATATGATTCAGAGCTGCTTATCTTTGTCAGCCCAATCCAAATCTCCATTTGCAGCAACTTTGACATTAGCTTGGTAAGTACTTAAGAATTAGTTCCAATATCTGCCAAGACAGATATTAGGGATGGTGAGGTTAGTAAAAATTCATCTTCTACAGCATGGCTAAACAGTCCACCACAGTCCACCCCTTTAATGCTTTGCATTAGAAAATAAGCATTTATAATTAAAATCTATTCTCCATTTAAATTAAATGGTCATTTGTTTTATTAATATATTGGAAGACACACTCACTGAAAAAGGTAAATAAAATGAAAGAAAAATGTAAATAAAGAAGTAAATAAGGTAAAATTATGTGAAAAACATTAAAATTGCCATGAGAAGGCATATCTTAAAGAACACCCGTGGAGGCCAACAGTGAGTTTGATTCATAGCAGTGTGAGTCAGAGACTAATCACAATTTCCAAAATTATTTCTGTTTGCAGTTTTCTAGTTTTGACCTGAAGAGGCCTCAAATCCACAGTTTTCTAAAAAAAAATTTAGAAGATAGAACACTTCTGTATATTGAGAACTGCCTTATATATATATATATACATATATATACACACACTATATATATGCATGTATATATATGTGCATATACGTATCTTTATATATATATGTATAAAATACATATAAAACAAGCATCTTTTAGAGACACAACGTTTTCACAAACACTGCCTCTCAAGATGCATCTTAACCAACAAAAGGGAAGTGCCACCCAAAAGCCTTGGGATTATGTCGCACGAGAGCAGCTGTTCCCAGTGATGCTCCCTTTTACACAGACCTGACTTTTTGAACCAAAGATGATGCTTTGGCCAGTCTTCCTCCATGCAGTCATCACCAGAACAACCCCCCGAGGACGGTTCTGACATTTTTCGTCTCAGCGTGGCAGGATTTGGGCCTCCTTGGCAGCCTGCCTGTCCCAACTGCCACAGAGAGGCCCTTCTGCCACGTGGGCATTTTGCTCATGCAGGTGAAGCGACAAACTCAGATAGGGCAAGTTCTGGAGCTGGAAATAACATTAGACAGGAATAGAAACACAGAAAAAGCACCAATTTAGCTTTAAATTACCAGCGCTGTGCATTTGTGCAGGACCAGCCACATTTGGCTGCAGGATCATCAGCAAATTTCAGTGTGAAACAGAAGCAACATGCAGAACGACAAACATGAGCCTTTCTTTGGGATTACACACAGGAACACAGATACCACGTGAGCCAGTGAAGTGGATAAGCCCAATATGTTTACTTTTTGCGCCAAGACATTTCAGGGTAGATTTCAGCATAATTTATGTGCAAAGAAGGACTAGCAAATATGCAACTGCTGCTGTGGTTAACAGGCTTTACAGCATGGCACAGCCACTGCTCCGACACACGCAGGGAGAGAGCTTTGTAGCCCTAACGGTCACTTCTGAGTTCTTTTGGCTGCAGCAATGAGTTTGAAAAAAAAAATCAGTTTGATGTAAAGTTTATTTGGTTTAGTAAGTCAAAAATCATCAGTAACAAAGACTAGCAAAAGGGAATACTACTGTTAGATCTATCCCAGAAACAAGCCTACGCAGGATTTCCAAAACAGGACAAATACTAAATTACAATGATTTTCAGTGTTGACTGTCAGTATAAAACAAGAGTTGAAGAAACAATTGCCATTTAGCATAGAGCAAGGTTAGTCTTTTTAAAATTTCACAAAAACAAAGGATGGTTACAAATTGTTTCAGGCGACACTGCTTACTGAACTTGACCTGCTGCATGCAGCAGAAATCAAATTATAAGGAATTAGAAGTTTCCATATTTGTCAATTGTCTGAATTAACTGAACAAATAATTCAGCGATTCTATATTCATTTAGAAGAAAATCCCTTTGCTTATAATATTAAAGGAAAAGGACTAGGAAGCCATGGACAAAACTAAAAAAAATCATGTCTCCTTTTATGCATCTTGACAGACAGGTAGATCTTTCTTAGCCTTTTCTCATGACTGCATTATGCTACAATTGGAAATATTTTTCAACAGCAGAGTGCTAACAGACTAAAACCTGATGACCATATACTACCCTCAAAACCGGTATCTACTGCCCTCAAAACCGGTGCTAACTTCTGTCACAGCTATAGTGACCTTGATTTTTATCGTGAATGCATAGAAAACTGCTGACTTGAATAGAACATTACCACATAACCTTAAATAACTCCACCATTCCTATTTAAAAACTCTCTCTTCCCATGCAGTAGCTCCAGTCTCTCACTGACCTTGGCTGGAGTCCTCTGAGGACAAGCTAAGCTCTGCGGGCAGGAGCAGCTCACCAGCTGCCTCACACAATCGCTGTGAGCCATCCCAGTTCCCTCTATTAAACTGCATTCCCTCCTGGCTGGCTCAACAAGATGGCAGCAGACTCCCATCTCCTGCTCCAGGAAGATCCTTATCACTTCAAAGAACCTGTCCTCAAGGCAACCTAAAATGTTTCTTGATCTTTGCAGTCTGTCTTTTGCCTGTGATCATTCATAGAAGGATAAATCAAGAGAGACCCATCTGTGATAGAAAGACATGTTGTGGTTGAGCTCCATAGATAATGAGCCTGTGAACTCCCTTTTCCTATACTCTAACTCAAAGCCCTAAATTCTTCAGACATCAGTGACCAAAGAGGGCAGGAGACCTGCATGGATGGATATGGAGCTCCTGGCAAAACTCAAATAGAAAGAAGTGTACAGAAGGTGGAAGTAGGGACAGACCACTTGGGAGGAATATAGAGATGTCATCCTAGGGATGAGAGTAGGAAGAACTACTGGCCTTGGAGTTGAATATGGTAAGGAAGGTCAAGCACAGCAATTAGGACTTTTCTAAATACATAAGCAAGAAAAGAGAAGATCAGGGAAAATGTGGACTCACTACTTACTGGAACAGGGGGATGTGGTGAAAGAGGATACAGAGAATGCAGAGTTCCTCAATGCCTTCTTCGCTTTCAGACGTTACTCCTAAGACCTTCCCTCAGAAATCCCAGGGCCTGGAGACCACAGAGAAAGTCTGCAGAAAGGGAGACTTTCCCTTGATGGAGGAGGATCAGGTTAGGGATCACTTATGTAAATTCATGACACACAGAAGTCCATGGGCCACGAGGAGATGCACCCACCAGTGCTGAGGAAGCTGAATGATGTTATTGTCAAGCCATGCTTATAATCTTTGAGAGATCCAGGAGATCAGGAGAGGTGTTTGGGAACTGGATGAAGGCAAGCATGAGTCCAGTCTTCAAAAAGCACAAGGAGCAGGACCCAGGGAACTACAGGCCACTCAGCCCCACCTCCATCCCTGCAAAGGGGATGGAACAGCTCATCCTGGACACCATCTCCAAGCACAGGAAAGGAGTAGTCAGCACAGATTCACAAAGGGGAAATCCTGCTTAACCAGCCTGACAGCCTTCTAGGATGGAAAGACTAGCTGGGTAGGTGAGGGGAGAGCAGTGGATGTTGTCTACCTTCACTTCAGTAAGGCTTTCAACACTATCTCCCATAACATCCTCATAGGCAAGCTGATGAAGTACAGGCTAGATAAATGGATAGTAAGGTGAACTGAAGACTGGCAAAGCCTGGGGAGTTGTGACCAGTGGCAGGGAGCGCGTTTGGAAACATGCAGAGGACTCAATGCTGGGTCCAATCTTATGCTGAGGACCTGGATGAAGGGACAGAGAGCACCCTCAGCAAGTTTGCAGATGATACAAACCTGGGAGGAGTAGCTGATATCCCAGAGGGCTGTGCTGCTATTCAGAGGGACCTGGACAGACTGGACAACTGGGCAGAGAGAAACCTTAACAAGGGCAAGGGCATGGCCAGCAGGTTGATAGGGGTGATCCTTCTGCCTCTGCTCAGCCCTGGTGAGGCCACACCTGGAGGCCACAACTGCACTGTGAGCAGTTCTGGGCTACCCACTACAAGAGAGACAGATGGAGGCTGCTGAAGCACATTCAGGTTCCTAAGATGATTAAGGGACTGGAGCACCTTTTAGATAAGGAAATTATAAGAGAGCTGTGACTGTTCAGTTAGAAGAGGAGTGAAGGGGATGTTATCAATGCTTTTCAATATCCAAAGGGTGGGTATTCGAGAGGATGAGGCCTTTCCAAGGTGCCTGTTAATAGGACAAGAAGCAATGAGGATAAAACAGAAACACTGTTCTGTCTGAATATGGGAAGAACTTCTTTACTGTGAGGGTAACAGAGAACTGAAAAGGTAGCCAAGAGAAGCTGTAGAGTCTCCATCCTTGGAGATATATAGTATCGAAGTATGGCTTACCTAGCACGAGTAATCTAAACAGTGGTACCTCTTTGAAGTCCACTGTTACAGGTATTCTGAACCAATACCTTCTTGATAGATACTCTCTAAACGTCATAGGAACCAGAACTATTTCAGACTGCTTACAGTGCAGAGTAGTAGAGTGTTGGCTCAATGGAAAAAGGCACTCTAGGAGGCAAGCAGCAGCCCCAATCCAATCTTCTTTGCCCAGATCAGTCACTCTCAGTGCTGAGTCACGGGAATGACCAGATTAAGGAACAAGAGGCGCATGCTGAAAGGAGAAAAAGCTTTATTCCTTAGTTTTCATGTGGCGTAAAACAGAAAAGGTCCAGATTAATGTGCTATCCCAGCAACAAAGACAGGGCAGCAATGTTTAGGCAAACAAAGAACAACAACTATGTCATAATTCATAACTTTCAGACAGGAAGCACTCGATCTGTTCTTGTGAATCTGTACTCTTTGATCTGCTGGACTTAAACTCTCTGAAATAAAGCCAACGCTTACTGGCCTTAACACCACTGTTTGTTTACTAGAAATTCTGGATACTATTCAGCTCATGATTAAGATGTATAAATTTGGATGTCTGCTTGTGTTATGGCCAGGATTCCACCACCTGAACACACTTGTATCTATTGAATCACTCCTAATCTAGAGCCCTGTGGTATCTATCCAAAGCATCAATATAGGCTGGCAGAATGAGAGGACTCTACAAAAAAAGCTGTAACAGCAGCTTAAAACCAAACAGAATACAGCTCATAAAACACTAGATATATGATTGGGAAACCAAATCTATCTATAGATCTCTAAGCCACCACTTCAGTCAGGGCTGCCTAGACAACAACTCGGCAAATTTAAAATAGATAACTAGGACTGGATTGAGTTGTTCACATCTTGAGTCTCCTGAGAGGCCTATCTTCTGCTTGCACCCAGCTGTCACTCTAGAAAAGCACAAGGCCAACCCTATAGGTCTTGTATCATATCTTGCAATCTCATGATGACAACTCAGTTACCCTGCAGCATCTCACACAGTATCAGGATGGCTGAATTGTGCCCAACTGAATTGTGTCCTTGATCTTGCTTATTATGTAAGCTTAGATGAAAACATCTACATTTACCTGTCTTAAACTCTCAAACGGATTCCTACCTCAAGTCACTCTCAGGAAAATTCTATTAGGAGGATTCGATGCAATCAGTTATGGAAATTAGTAATTCATTCAGTGCTGTATTATTAGATTGCCTATTTTCATAATATACTCTGTTAATTTCACTACATTTTTAACTTTCAATTGTAATGCACTGATACAGCACATCACTGCATTGTAGAAGTTGTCAAGGGAGAGGCGATGTTTGAGAGCTGGGGAGGGTTTCAGAACACTGAAAAATGGGATGAGCATCATGGTACCATTGAGAAAAATATTAAGTAATGTTACTGTTTGAAAAGGTTATACTCTGGAAGTTTTAGATGAATGAAAGACTTCATTTCTTTTTGAACTGTTGTTTCTACTTTCTCAAGTAGATGTCTATGCCTCCTTTTAGAAATGGAAAGTTTCCTCAGCATTCTAAGAACATGAAATACATTCTATACAAAACAAAATAATTAACTCTGATATCTGCTCCTGTATAAGAAGTACTGAGTTTAAATAGTAGGCATGTAAATGCAAAGTAGTTAGAAACTTGCACTGAGGCAATTTTTACCATGCTCTGGACAGACTATTCCTAACATCAACATGGAATCTAGCTCTACTGTGCAATTGCTCAGTGTCCCTGAACTTGCCAGTAACACCCTTTAATATATTTTGCAAACAAATGATCTCTAAAAGAATTACGTATCCAATATGCAAGATCATACATTCATACATGCAGTTGTCAAATGAATACATGTTCTATTTATCAACCTAAATCACAATCTGTCAAAAACTCTTCAAATGTGTTGGATTTTAACCAGCTGAGAAAGCAATCCTGCTATAACTGAATAGTCAGAAGAACAGTTCAGAACTGGGTCAGTAACTGAGGAGGAAATGGAACCTAATCGAGTATGCTCTAAAAAGAAAAGAAGTCTGGTTCCAAGATAAAACAGCCTTTCAACTAAGACGTCAACAACAACCTGATTCAATCCAAATACAGCACAAACATATTAATGCATAAATGTATAGGAGACATATAATAATATCTTTTATTTTAGTAATGCAATAACATAGTCATAAATTCAGTCTGAGTGAGCAAGCCTCTATTAGCTTTCTGATTTGTCCTACAGCTAGAAAGTTAAAATTGTAGAACATAGGATAGAATTTTCCCTGAAATAGGCTTGAGCACATCATGTGAGCTAAAATTCTATAAAGTAGAAGAAAACTGTGCCCAGTGAGGAAAACTGTTCCCAGAGAATCAAATGGGTTTTGAGTTGAAAATATTCCATGCATACAAGCCAACTTTGGGAGCATCTATCACTAACAGCAATGCTGAATGTAGAGCCATACACCACTACTTTAGTGAGTTTAAGATTACACAGAGATTCATGCTGTTCCATAAGACATATGTATTCGTACTGTTGCTAACATCATTGGTTGGGTGGGTGTGGGAGAAATCACCAATATCAGAGGCGGAAAAGACAGATGGTGCATCTTGCCTACATCATTACAAATCCAGAATTGCTTATCCTGTTTTCTCTGGTAGTTTGCTGACTAAAGCATTTCCTTACTCAAGCCATAGGATTTTATTACACTGATGTTATTACAAGCCACTCTCAGCAAGTGTATTTATTGCTCTACCCCTTGCACCATCCTGTGTCATCATTATTAGTCTTTATTTAAAAAGAGTCAACGAGCTCAGCTGTTCTACAAGCTGCAGAACTTAAAGATAACTTGAAATGATGGTTTCATAAAAATATCAAGGAAAAAACAGGAAGAAATTAGCCCCATTGTTTTTAATATTACCATAATATCTCATATTACTATATTTGAAAATAACAAAGTTGCTGTAATATAATCATATGACAGTCATCTGAAGTCAAGATAGTCGTTTTCTTTTTTAAGCTTCTTTGCAGCAGTGAAGGTTATACAGCAGTTCTGAATACAGCTGCATCATGTACCTCAATTTAGATGCTTATTAAAATGTGGCCTCGTTTACCAGTGTGGTGAATACTATCAAGTCCTATTATGCTCACAATGATTTGTGGCTGTCCTTGTATGTCTGAAAAAGCAGGCCAATTTTATGCCTTTAATTACATGGAGCGCAACTTAATGTGTAACTTTAAACACAGATTTTGGTGCTTTCACTCAACTCTGGATTCCACTGGTCTTACAGCAGCTTTCCTCCATGGAGACCCAGGCAACTATACCAATCCAAGAGTATGATGCAGATGTTGAGATTCCTCACAGGTAAACTAAATTCTACTCGTCATTTTACATAAGGATTAACCACAATATTGTGAAATATTCACACTTCATAGTTAACTGGAATTATTTTTCTACCAATGTATATTGGTACAAATTCATGTTCAGTCACATCAGAACCACTAGTAGCACTTTTCTTGATTACCTGAGAGAAAAGATTTGCATGTCTGTAACTTTAACCCTTTTTAAAACTGCTGTTTGAATTCCTCTGCCCCATGGACTTAAAATGTTCACTTTACTTTCAGCTTCCTCACAAAACAAATCAACATTTTTTTTTCTGGAGTATCTTTGCCATTAAACGTCATTTTTGGAATACAGGAAAACAGATGATTTTTCAAACAGTTAATGTCCCAAACGATTGACAGTTTCCCAAGTCAAAAATAAACTAATGAAACCTGCATAGAAGACCAAGGTTAGATGCACTCTTATGAACTCCAGTTTCATAAGGAAACTGAACCATTCATCTCAAGCATCCTGGAATACCAAGATAACAAAAAAAAAGTTAGTTTTTCATTTGATATCTGGAATATCAAAAGTGGTTTTATGTTGCAAGAAGCACCAAGTAGCATGTAGAGAGCCAGCAAAATCTCTAGTCTAGGGATCTGAGTCACAAACAGATCATCAAGAGCACCTGCTTCAACTTCCAGGTCCTCCTAATCCAGACTGGTTGGGGAGCTTGGGGAATAGCCATGAGCATCACCAGCATTATAATGGCATGAGCTCTGTTTTCTCACAGACATCCTCAGAAGGCTCACATTGTATATAAAGCACGAATGCAGTAAAAAAGAGGCAGCAAGACCCTACTTTTGACTACAGATTATATTACAAAAATAATACTTTTATCTTTGGCTGGAAGAATAGTGAAAACTGGGCACCCACATAAAGCAGATTTTCTATCATATGTGCAAAACTGATACTGAAACTTCCAAAGACAGTAGCGACTTCTCTACTTTTAGAGAAGCCTCTAAAAGTAACTCCTATTTCTACTGAGGACTATAAGGATACCTCTAACATATCATGTTCAAAAGTAGTGATAGTTCTAATAGAAAACACAATCTTCTACTTTCTGGATATTATAATTCACTGCCAGACTCAATACTAGCATGCAGATAGCATTTATCAATGCTTAGCAAGACACCAAGAGGTATCTTCCTAAGAGGGGACACCCCCAATCTCCAGTGCAACCTTCAGAAGACCTTTCTCGCCCTAGAGGAAAGGAACCACCTGCCCCAGATCTTCAGAAGACTAAGCACTGACATCAGTGGAAATCCAAGCAGATCTGTTCATTTGCAAGCCACAGATGGCTCTAAGAATGGAACCAAATATGAGGGCTTAGGAGGATGTTTTGCGGGGAAAAAAAAAAAAAAGTGTGTACAAAATAAATCACAATGAACTGGCATGCCAGAAAACCTCAATGAGGATACAGTAATAGGCCTGCATGGGAAGAAAAGCACAAAGATAGGTACAATGTCCAAGTACTGAATAGGCTAGATACGATAATTATTTTTCTATATATAACATTTCACTATGACAAATCACATTTGTTTCAAAGTCAACTCACAATAAAGAGCAGTGTTGTGGGTCAGATGTAATAAATTAAGATCAAAGAGTACAGTCTATTGATCTGCAACCATGTAGGCCTTTCTTCTACACTTGCCATGAATTAGTGACATCCTTCAAGTAATGATTACTATTACTGTTATCATCGTCCCTACTTTTCACACATTAGTCATCGTTATGTAGGTGAATGTGTTGTTTTCTCTTTAAATCTTTCCCATATGTCAAGTCGACCTCCCCAAACTCTCAATGTTTTAATGCTGTTCTTGGAATTCCTTCCAATTTGCAACAGATTTGTGATTTAATTTGATTCAAAAAAATATGCAAAGTTGCCAGCATTCCAAAGAATTAACATTTCAGGTGTCACTCAATTTGCTACTGCCATGCTTCTTGGCAATTTATGTGGAAACAATTATTAGACTTCCATCTACCAGGAGAGGCCATTCCAAAACACATTTAATGCTTATGAATCCACTGATTCCACAACACTTGCAGAAAAAAAAGAAAGGTTGTTAGAATAATTTCTGACACATGTAAATGACTTAGACATGCTGGGGGAAAGGAGGTAAGAGTGAAATCCAGCTGGATACACTTAGCAAAAGCCCAGTGAGTCTGACATATGATTTCCTTTGCCTTCTGTATGGTCAATTCAGGGAGAAAGAAAGGAAGGAGAAAAAAAAAAAAGTCATCAATCTATTCCCTCTATTCCTTTTATTTTCAAGGAAGTGCTTTGTCCCTTCTGCTTGTTTAGACTCTGCAAACACGCCTCACTGAAGAACAATGTACCCTGTAACTATTCCCACCACGGTCTTGAAGTTGCATATAAAAACCCCTCACAATCTTCTTTGGAGGTCTAGAAAAAAATACCCAGAAACAAAAGCATGCCAGTACTTAGCTGTAATGTAAAATAGCAGCCTCACAGACTTAGAATCTCCCCTTATTTTGCCATTTCCTTTGACTTCAAAGCTATTTCTTTCTAAAAGAAAGTAGCAGCAAAAATTCAGCGTCTGTTGGTTCAAATGAAAGCAACAGGGAAAGACAAAATCATGTGGAATGGATTTAGCAAAATGGTTATGAAGAGAGTTGCAAAGTCTGCAAGCATTTAAAACATTTATGTGACTAACTCTGCACATGGGAGTAGTCCCACATAGTTCAGGGTAACTGCTGAGATGGGAAAGGTTGGTCACGTGTCTTGGCCACGTTTTGAACAAGTAGGCCACAATTTGCAACATGCCTGATATATTTTAATAATTAATCAGTTAAGACTTCACAAGCATTTGCTGCCAAAGTGCAGTGTAATTTCAAAACCTTGCTGATGTCACGGCACAGATTTGTAGATCACCTGCTTTTGTTAAATAGAGAAAAAAAGGCACAAGCAGAAGAGCAAGCAAGATAGCAAAGGAAGGCTTGGAAAAGACTCTGCCCAACACCACTGATTAGGGCATGTACAAACATCACTTATCAAGGTACCAAGGGAAGGACTTACAGAGGCTGGTTTAGGTACTCACATAGTCCACCTTGCATGTCTGCCTTGCTTTGGGTTACTCATTATTTTAGCAAGAGCATGAGGTGAAGATGTGGCTCGAGGCTGTTGGGGTCTCTGCCTGGCAGTCAGTGGGGATTTCAGCCCGGGTCAATGACCCAGCACCACTAAGGGTAAAGCACAAAGCTGCCTTGGGGCAATCCCCTCAGCAGGCACCACTGGCAGAATGGGACCCCCTTTCAAGCTGGCTGCAAAGTGAGAAAACAGAGCAGGCAGTCTGTGAAACTACCCAGAAATAGAGTTTTAAACAAGGTGTCTGGGCCTGGGAAGATCCATCTGTCTCTACCTGAATAGGATCTAAGGAGTAAACAACGCTAAAGATCTCACAGAGTGTCTTTCTTTCATTCCCTTTTCAAGAGGTTACTTAGGTGAGTGGTCTCAAGGCAGGAAACAAGATACGTGTTCAGAGCAGACATCATCAGCTGTCCAGTTGCACTAGTTAGAAGACCTCACTGAAAAAAAAGTTCTCACTTCCTTATCTTTTTCTTGTTCCATTTTTTAAAAATTGTGCAGGAAGGAAGATGCATTATGCTCTTGAGAGCCCTGCTCTGCTCACTGCAGAGTACCCAGCAACCTGAAAGACCTGGAGGTGACACCTGAATCCTTGCTTCTTGAAGAAAAACATTTCTTTTTTAGCCAAGAAAAGAGCCTGTGCATTTTTTAAATCCTAGACAGAATAAGGGTGTAAGTATCACTATTCCAGAAAAACACTAGGGTATTTGGATCCACTCAGCAACGCTGCAGCGTGGTGCTGACTTCCGAAACTGCCCCGATGGAGAAGGATGCTGTTTTCTGCGTTCCTACCCCAACCCCTGCCCTAACGCATTGAGTTTTGTGAGAGAAAGTACAGAGCTGAATCTAGAGGACGTATGGCAGCCTGGGGCATATTTTTATGCCTTTAATTTGCATTTGTGCACCCATTTGGTGTATGGGTGTAGCTTAGCACTCATCTCCCCTTCCATAGTTATGATTGATTTTTGAACAAGAAATCACTCACAAACAATAGATTTCTGTGTAAATACAATTATGACTAACTCAGCCTAACCCTCCTGTAATACTTGCTTCCAAGATGAGTACAAATAACAAAATCTTAAATAGACATCTTCATTACATCCTTTGTTGTGAAAATCAAAATGGAATTCAGATCTATTGTTACGCTCACAATAAACATGCCATGAAGAAAAAGACTTACCTGCTTCCGCAACAGTCTACATGTGGTCTAGCTCATCTCGCTTGCCCAGGACTCGAACAGAGATAGACAGTACAGGTTTCTTTTTAAATGTCTCACGTAGGAGAAAAGCCCCCTCGATGTCACTGCTTTTATGCCTCTTTTCTATTTTGATCAGTGACTGCTAAATTATATAGGCGCAGAGTGGAACAATACCGCATTTTACATTAGTCTGCCAGCAGGCTGCATGGGCCTCACTCACATAATACCTGTCTAATCAAGGTTTGTCTATGATTTTTCAACATCTCCTGCCCATGCTACAGCAACGCTGTGCAAACAAGGACATATTCACACCAAGCTACAGAACATTTTCTTCCTACTTTGTAGCATTCCAAAAGATGGGCCGGTAAAGTTTTGTTCTTTTTCACAGTAAATTCAAATGCCTATGAGGTAAACTAAGACTGGTCAAATATTTCAAGCTCTGTAGAAGATAGAGGAAGGCTGAACAACTGAAAACAGAGAGTGTATTGGACTCTACTGGGGTGGGACTGCCTCTTCAGCTTGCACTGGGCCTGTGCCCCCTTTCCCAGCACTCTGCTAGTACCGAGCTGCCCCCAAGACGGCTCGGGGTGCTCCATGTCCCAGACACTTCTGCAGCTTGGCTCGCCTGCAGCGCTGGCAACAGGCATCGCTACAAATTACGATGCCTTTTTACAGTAGCTGATAGCTGGAAGCATCAGCTTTCATGGCACCACCTATCCTGGGAAAAACAGAAAGCAGCAATACAAAAGTTATGCCCCAGAGAAAGCATTTTTTTTGCAAGAATCATGTAAAACAAAGCCTATGTGATCCAATGATATTAAAAACATTTTTAATATCAGCTCCAGATTTTTTTTTGTTATTATTCCTCATGCAAATGTCTTTCTGACTTCTCGTTTTTTCCAGATGTGACCACCACAGTTTTGTACTCACGACCAGTTATTATGTGCAGCTTATACAACAAGCTTTACTTTTAGAGCAAAAAATCAGAAACAGAAAACCTGTCAGTTCTCCTAAGGACAGAGTACAGCCCTGCTCTCACAGCTAGGCAAAGTTAAAGAGGTTCTACACAGAACCTTTCGAAAATACTTCCTAAGCTCACAGATCTCTATATCTCTTGGTCCATCACTATTCTGCTTCTTTGCCCGATCAGAAGACTTGGTTCATTCTCTTAACCCAAACAGCTAGCACCATCATGACAAAAACCAAAGTCAAAATCATTTCCAGATGTGGGGAATGGTCCAAAAGATCAGGCTGCCCATGGTCAGGATGCCCAGTCAGGTGTGTTGGCCAAGCTGGACACTATCTGGATTCTCAAAATGCAAACACTTTTACTCGCTGCTTTCTGCAAATCATAAGGGGCAGATGAAACTGATGGATCTGCATGGAGCAAACAAACATTTAGGGCTTTTGGTTTGTTTTTTGGCACAAACGGAGAAAATATTCTATAGACGAATGTAACTGCCTGGAATAAAACTGTCTGTAGGACGGCACTGAACTGTTATCATCATCATCACCAACTCTTTCATGTTATTACTCAGCATGGATTAATTAACAGGCACATCTTTCAGGAAAGTGATGGAAACGAAGTCAGTGTTCTCACTAGGCAGAAGAGCTGTTCTTTGTCAGAATACAGCAAGTTTCTTCAGGATAGACACCATTAAGCAATTAGGTATAGGGAAATTTTTATAAAGTTCATGTTAAAGCCACAGCCACATATCTGCGTTATTGACGTTCGCCTTGCCTCTCAGAGTTGTATCTGGATAGTTGGGTGCACATGAAAGTCTCAGAAATTAGGAGTTTTAGTAGATGGCAAAGCCAATGAGAAGCACATGTTCATTCAGAGGTAAAAAAAAAAAAAAAAAAAAAAAAAAAAGCCTATAGCACTTACATACACTTGCCACTTGCTCAAATGCACTTGCTGTAATTTAACATTCTCAGCACCAGTCACATAGACTAAAAGAAGCAAACTACCATTTATTGATCAAAGCAGATGACTCTAAAAGTATCCTCTGCTCCACTCAGTCGTTAAAGTGTAATCATATTTTCAATCACTTGCAATTTGGTGGAAACGTCACACAGAAATCTCATAACTCTCCATATTTCACTAACTGACCAATGGCTGCAGTGGAGATGCCCAGATGCAAGGTTTTCATCAGTGGAAATTCTACCATCCAGCTGACATTGCTTTCTCATGGCTGCTACGTAATATTCCAAATTCACTACAGTTCAACTCCAGAAAAATTCCAGGTAGCACAAATGTGCCAAGAAAATATGTTCCAAACAATTACAAGTGGCATTGCCTAGACAGAGGGAGGCACTATAGTGCTTAGAAATTCCCCTAGCCTGAAGATGTCTTAAGATTTTACTTTATTTTTTTTTCCTGTCTGAAGAAGTGGAAAAGAAATCATCTTGTCATCCATCAGGCTGATTCCATTGGAAGCTATTACTTACAAATGCAGAGCCAAACTCATTTTGTAATGTGAGGTCTGTAATGGATTTCCAGCAAGTTTTACATCAGTTTGATAGAGCATGTCGAGATCCTTTAAAGTTCATTGAATTTCATAACAGCAGATTTCAGCAAAAATGGGGGTTGCTGTGTGTACAGTATTGAAAAACACCTTTATTATTATTACAGATACACCAAATGCCCCTGTATTTACGCTGGGTTAGTGTTTGGAGAGTTCCATCAGAATGGCAAATTGAGGGAAGCAAAGCAGAGTCACGCGGTCATCACAGTGATTTAGATAAGCTCAGTCCTAAAATAATAGCAACATTCATACTCAGTAGGTAGTGAAACAACTGTTTGACTCAACTGGGGGTGTGGAAAACAGGAGGCAGTGCTCAGAAACATAATGTTTGCTTTGGAAAAGCTCTGCTGCAAGCAGCCTGTAACTTGGTCCTTCACTCACTGAGGGAAAATGATGCTCACCAGCACAAGTGAGTGCAATGGTAACGCACCTAGAAGGCAGTGTGCACATAAATCACACGGAGGTGATTCTGAATCCACATCCCTGAGTGTTGTGCATGTTTGGGCAAAGAAATTACGCAGGCTTACAAGGAAGCTGCTTCTCTATCCAGACATGCCACTGAGGCCCCATATTGCCAAAACAGAATAGACACAAATGAAAAAAAAAATACAGTGATAGCTGTATATTCTCATATGTATATTCTATATGAATATTCTCATCCATTTCTAGCCAGTTTGAGAGAATATGAACTCCAAGAAAGTTTTACTGAATATATATATCCTTTTATATAAAGAGCTAATGCATTCCCCTGTGAGAATAAAGTAGTGGTATTATTTTGTTCATACACATTTTTCTTCACTGAGAGAATGTGCCACATCTCTGAATCATATTTCTTTATCTGTCTAGTATGAAAAAACACATTCCTCCAAGGAACACTTATAGTCAACCTTCCTCTGATAAAGAGAGTTTTAAATGTTCTATTTTCATTTCATAAACCTAAAATACTTTGCAGAACAGAAGACTAGAACACAGAAAGTCAGCATGAACCCAGTGCTTCCTCTAGAGCATCCAGTGGCAGCAGAGCAGAAGGGAAGGCACTGGGACAAGACAGACCATGTAGCACAGAGGCACAAAGCAGACAGATTTCTTGCCCTCTGAACTCACAGAGAATTCAGCCAGGGAATTTCCCCAACATAGGTGAATTCAAAGCAAGGAACCAACTATACCTAATATGCAGGAAATTTAACTCCTAGGTTTGCATAAGTATCACTAAACTATGAGTTGGAAACTGAGACCTCATAGCACTATTTTTGGTCTCTTCTATCCCTCAGCCTCTTGCCTTTAACTTCTCTATCACTATCTCAAAGCATGTAACCAGGAGACAAGCTCTGCTGTTTCATGCAAATGCTTCATTATAGCTCTAATCTGTAAAATGTATGTAGGGTACGGCGCTCGGAAGATCTCGCGATGTACGGGAAGAATAGGGAACTAAGGCATATGCCATATTAGGTAAAGAGCAACGCTTATTGGCTATATAGGCATGCTTCCGCCTTTGCTACCTTTATAAGATCCAGCCTGCGTATATTAAACGCCATTTGCAGCATCCTCATATTGGTGTCTGTGCTCTTTGGCCCAGGCACGGGTTGGACGTGCCTGGCCGCCTCGGCAGACGGAGTCGATTGCCAATGTCAGGCAACAAATGTATTAGCATTTAGGCACTGTACCCGCCTAGTTATTCTAGCATTGACTATTTCACAAAATGTCGACAGGCGGCATGAATCTAACAGAGATTAACTTTCTCTGATTAATCAGATATAAGTCCAGGTGTATATACAAATATACACGTTTTACCTGTACACGAATAGTCATCAATGCGGATATATCCAGTTTTGCAGATGCACATAAAGGATCCAGGGGTATTCACACACATGGTATTCTCACGGCAGTAGTGTCGGCCTTCGGCACATTCATCGATATCTGTGAATAAGGCAAAAAAAAAAATGAGCCAAATTCAGTTGTTTTCTTCATCATCTTTCAATACTCTGTACTACTCACTCCATCTATGTCTATGAAATTAGTTAGACTATGAAATTACTTGAACAGGCAAACATTTTGGAAATTTTTTCGTGCTCTCCCTTAAAACAACTGTTTGAAGTGTTCACACAACAGGAGCAGCATGAGCTTTTCGTGAACAGCTGTTAGTGGAGTTACAAAGAAGATTACATTGGCTCAGATCTTTCCTAAATCCTTTTGAAGTGCCTGTGCTGTTATTCCTATGATTTAAATAAGACCAGAGCATAAGTGGGAGCCAGAACAGCAGACCAACTGTCTCAACACTGCAGTATCATCAATCAGTGTATCTGCATAGTCAATGTAGTTGTTAATACACAGCTATATACACACTACTATATATGAACTATATGCATACCATACACCTTTGATCTAAGATGTACTGTTTGGGAAGGAACTCTAATGAAAACACTCAGTTCTGAAAAGGCACTGGACCTTTTTAAACATTTCTCATATAACTCTAAAGTAACCAGTGGGTATTTATTACATATACATGATAGCCCTGTCTGAAAGGAATATGAAAGAATCTGCTTTATATAAAGATCTGCTCTGATAGTAAAATATTTGTTGGAGTGGAACGCTTGCTGTGCTGTGAGAGTCACAGAGGAAACTCCAGGCTGCAGGCATGGACTTCAAAACCTGCCTGGTTTTGGTACTCACTTTGCTTTACAATCAGACCTACTTCTTGTCACAGGTTATACTTGAATGAAAAGACAGAGAGGGCACTGCAAATAAGTTAGTAACTTCTGCACTCTATTATTATGCTGCATAGAAGAAAAACTATATTAATTTGGAAGTGATTAGTAGCATGCCGTAGTCTTATAGTCCTACAGGCAGTATCACTGAGGTAACTAGTAGTATCATCATGCAACATGTCACCAAACCTTGTTAAAGAAGAGGGTTAAAAATCAAAAGGGTGGACTGCTGGCTTTGCCTTTTTCCTGCTCATCAACTTTGATTTGCTCCCTCTTCCCGATGATGTTTACAGCTTTTAGAGTCAAAAAGAAAACGTCCAGAACAAAGTGTTGCATTCCAGATTTTGCTAACAGTTCAAAACAATAGCCTGGGCTTATAATAATCTCATCTTCAGGGATGTTTTCTTAATGCTGAGATGCTAAATGACAACAATGTTCCCTGCTCTACTTTATTCCCATCTATGTAAGCTCATCCCCCAGTTCCTCCTCCCCTTGCCAGCTGCCTTAAAGCACCAGCTACTTCCCAGCCGCACTCACTGCCTGCTTCCCCTTCAGCCACATGAACATTTGTCTTATCAGTACGAAACACCGCAGCACATGGAACACGGGTGATTCCAAACTCATTTCTCAGTTTTGACAAAACCCTTCCATTTTCCAGCCCAGTTTAGGCAACCCCGTTTGCTCCAGCTCCCCCAGTGCGCTGCTCCATGGATTCTGCTGCAGAACCTGGGGGCACATGTTGTGTTTTAGAAGACACAAACATGTTGACTGCGAGTGCTCAGTGCTGGGGCCCAGCGTGGTTGGTACAAACCCAAAGGTTCGTGACCAGCACATTTGAGCCCTTTTTCTAAATGACCTACAGGCCTGGGGGATGTAGGGGGGCCAGAAGGAGGGGAAGAAGAACCAATACGACATGCTGGTTTAATAAAGCAGGTGGAGGTTTCATGTACATACACACAAAAGCACCAAATACGTGTTCACAAAGAAGTACATTTTATGAAAACTATCTAAGAACAGTTAAAACAGTTAAAAGTACAGTTAAAAGTAAAGCTATCCCAAGAGGCCAAGAGAGGCAGCTGTTCTGCACATAAGGCTGAAAATAGCACAAACCTCCCGAAGTACCAATGTCCTGCAGAAACGAATGTGCAGGGCACAAAACCAGTCATTATTTACAAGATTCATCAAAGCTACTACCCTAAATGATGCAACTTGTGTCTTTCACAATTCCAGTTCACAATTCCAGTTCACAACTCCATGTTAAATTAATAGTGTAAATTTATATTTAATAATATTGGCCTGTAAATAATTACTGGCTTTATATTCTTGGGGTCAGACTGCCTGTGAGGAAGCTTTGACACCCACAGACAATTCTATTTAAAGATCTAAAGCCTCAAAAATGTCAAAAAAAAATCTGAAAATCATACTAATGATTATTTTGGCAAATAAAAAGCCACAGGAGACTCAAAATTCTACTTTTTTTAGAATTTCTTTTTAGGTTTCTGCATTACAATCCAAAGAAGACTGAACTCGGGCAGGGGAGGAGCCAAACATTTGTTCTCTTTAAAAGCTCCCAGAACAAAAGCCTTTTTACCCTGCTTATTGGTTGAAACGCTGGTTTAGCCTTTTCTTCACCTTTAGACACAAATGCATTCAGTACAATAGAAAACCTGACACATTTCAAAATCTAAGCAAGTCTACAACATTTATCTTAATTTTACCCTGCCAAAAAGCCTTGCTGACAAATTAATGTACATTAACGTCTTAGTGTTTAGCCAATAAGATCCTGCAGTCACTCAGTTCAATAGGGTGAACGCAGCACTCCAGTGGTTTTGCACATTCAACAATAAAAACTTGTCTGCTTTGAGAGTGCGATGCGATACGGAGCTGCCGGCTGCGCGGCACTGACACAAGGTGGTCACGGAGATCAACCTGCCCTGCTCCCAGCGGAACAGGTGCAAGAGGAATTTCTGAAAAATTGGTTGGCACAGAAGTACTTGGCATTGGTTTATTTATACTTGCAAAGCCACCACCAGCAAAACCCTGCCTTCATTCCCCCGCCAAATAACTAAACAAAATTTATTAAAGATATATAACCCGAGAGGAGTTTCCCTTCTTCTGTACTCCTGCTTCCCTGGAGTGGAATACCCATTTATGCTTTATAATCCCATTAATAAGAAAGGAACTTAACCTGTAATATATAAATCATTACTGGCCAAAGCCTCCTAACACAGATGTTAACAAAGCAAGCCCCTCCTTGCTCCTCACTATCTATCATTACCTTTATCAACCACAAAACCTGCCAGCACAAATGAGTCCGGGACTTCATCGATAGATCTGGGCTGCACAGTAAAGAGAAGGCTACTTCCAGAATGCTGCCCTGCCTCCAGCCACCTCCTCAAACCCTCCATGGCATCTAGCAGAAGCCATCTCACTGGTCACATCCAGCGTGGCAAATGATGACTAGGGAGATGCTTTTGCGGGATTTTAGCAACCACTAGCAACAATTCCCTTTGAAGAGAGCAAACAGAAGCAGTTACAGATGTATTTTTCAAAATTTCTTTGGAAAGCGTGTCAGAAAGGGCCTTGAACCCAATAGCAAAACATATTAGATTTACACCTCCATCTGCGCCTGGAGTCTCTGCTGCGTGGCACGAGGGGACCGTTTCCTCACGTTCTGTCCCCTCTGAGGCCTCTGCTGAGATTTCCGAAGATGGATGTCAGTTACAACATGCAATATATAAAAGCTCCTTCAATTCTTAATTTCTATCACTACTGACCTGATTCATATAGAAAAGGACAGGCTGGGGAAAGCTTCTCATCTGGATCGTGACCCAGACAAAAGACATCACAAAATCAGCAGATGTTCCTCACCCACTAAGGGACTACAAACGCAGAGAATGAACAGTGACAGATCACAGCAGCTGCTACCAGGGAAAAGGGTAAATGTGCCCTCTAAGCAGTATGAGTCTTTCTAAGGACATACAGGTAGGAAAAAAAATAAAAATAATAAAAAAGCCTGTATCTATCCATACCATGACTAGCCTGCCTCTTGCCTCTTGACTGGTACCCATCTCTTGCACATGGTCTGGGACAAAATGCAGTCCTGCAATTGTAAAGCAGCACTGCAGCTCTACCGTGTCTTCTGCTCAGCTTTGAAGAAAGCCTCACCATCAGGCAGCTTTCGTTTCAGATCGCTTTTTTTCCCTGTCCCATCAGCCCTACTTCTTCCCACAGAGCACTGCTTTGCCATCTTATCTGTGGCTCTTCCCTGCAGTTCTAAACTTTCTTCTATAAACTCATCCAGTTCATGCACCCTGGACAGGGTCGCAAAGAAAAAAAAAAGAAAAAAACATTGTCTTTTCTCTTTATCTTCCTTTCACCTACAAGAGTTTTTTTCCTCTCTCTCTGACACCAAACTTTCTCTGCTGTTCCTCTCTGTCACCCACTTTCTACCTGCCTTACTTCACTACTACTCGCTCACCTTGTACCTCCCACAGGCTTCAACCGTTCCTCTTCCCAGCTCCTTCTTAAAAGAAGAAGGACAGACTCCTGCTCGTAGTTTTTTTCCTTTTGACCAAACACACTGACTCTTCCTCCAACTCTTCCAACTCCGTCAGTGTCCAACTCATCAAAACTCCCCAATCCATTGCTCTAGTGACAATGTTCTCAGAAGGGTTGCTCTCACTTCCCCCAGCCATATCGCAGAGCTGCTGTTTTCTTCACACTACTTCACTTTTGGCTACAACTCTGTCTCCATACCTCATGTGCTTAGGGTTCCCAACAGTGTGTTTCTGGGTGTCTCTTCTGGTGCAAGCCCTTCTTCTCACCTAGGAGGCCTAAATCCTGTCTGTAAGGACAAGATCCCCGAGAGCTCTGGCAAAGCCCTTCCTGCTCTCTTTCTGCTATTATTTCTAGGCTTTCCATCACCAAGCAAACCTATGCTTTAATTACTACTTTTATTCCAGTGAGTCACAGACTCATCACGGTACTTCTGTCTCACTTTGCTCTACCAAATTCAGAACAGCCATTTTTCCATCTGACATATTGTACAGAGGATGTGAAAATCAACTTACATCAAAATTGTATGTTTTGCTCACTATTTCCCACAGTATTCATCCCAGCTGATTGCACTATCACTGTCATTGCTCACACCCTCTGGAAAAAATCTTTGATTCTTTCTTCTCCTTCCATATGCAGGCCTGTGCTCATCTAATTTGGTATTCCCAACAGCCAGTAATAGGCCTAAATGTAACAGCAAAACTACCCAATGGTCAGATGTATGTCTGCTTGTTTTAATTGCATTCTGTACCCTATTTTCAGTCTCTTTTTTTTTCTTGTGAGTGCTTGTCTTTGTGCAATTCACCGCCCACCTCCAAATGAAGAACTAACCCCTACCCATTCATGCCATAACTAACCTTGTGGATCAAGAGACAAGGAGAGAGGGTAATCTATTACAAGAATGCATCCTTACCTATTTGGCTAAAACAAAAAGAAATAACTTTAAATGTACACAAGCCCGTGGAAAAAAAAGCACCACCACCGTGCTGCTCCCAGTGAAGAACCTGGAACGCATGCGCTGTCGTGACACAAAGGAAGGGAAGAATGTGCCACCAGGGACAGCTGCTGGAGCTATGGATTCTACGGAAACACTAATGGACCCTAGGAGAAACTGTGAGAGTTGGATTATAAGCATTAGCACCACAGTAACTGGACTAAGAAGAGGTTGTTAAAGCTTCACTGGATGGCTAAAGCATTCATTAGGCTAAAACTAAACTCTAAATACTGAATCTTCATATAAGGTGCGTTCTCTTTTTTGCCCTTAATAAAGCCACACACACACAGACCCACACACGGGCACATACCTGGGTGCTTTTCCCTTCAGAGATTATTACACTTCTGACTTTTGCTTAAGTTCATGTTTTTTTCCATCTACCTCATGCAGAATGAGAATGGACCACCGGGACAGAAAATACTATTGAAATAAAGGCAAAGTCACTCTGGGCAGACAGACTTGAGATAAAACTGTCTTTGTTTGGGTTTCAAGTGAGAGAGACGGTTCAACAGCTACCAGGGCACGTGACACACTTGAAAGAAACCGAAATCTTCATCACTGTCTTATAGAAACATTACTGGACCCCACAGATATTACACAGCTAAAAAAAGAGAACATCACACAGGAAATCTTTGCAAACAAATACTGTCTGCCATCATGTAATGTTTTACTTGGCAAAGTGCACCTTCTTATTATTTAATATATTATAATTAATTCATATGGTAGTGTATACGTGGTAAAACAAGTAATTATATATAGTTATCTGTCAGACATGAAATCATCCCAGGGGGGCTTTCCTTATGCACCAACTAATCAGTCTGATGTAGCTGCACACAAGAATGAAAAGGATGCTGTCTATGATTAATTAGTGTATTCCAAAACTGAGAATAACTTACTGAAATTCCAGCTCATGACCTTTACCCCACCTTCAGCACCAAATCAGGTTAGAAATTAGGGCTTAAGTTATATTTTTAATACATTTTATTTTTCTAATATAGCAACTCTTCCCAGCATTTTTCAAATTATGATTTTCAAGAACTTAGAAAAACTTGCAACTGTTCTGTTAATGTTTTTGCTTTCCTTTTTTAAAATTAAAAAGGTCAATAAGAAGAAGGAGATACTATTTATATAAGGAAACTACAAATATATTTTTGAATCTCAGATTCGGGAAGACAAGAATAAATGGCAATATCCCAACTCATGCAGCCTCTCAGCTAATGATGTCAGTTATGTCACAAACAGCAGTTTGAGTATGTCAAGCACTAGTTTGAGTATCACCTAATGAAAAATGGAATTTCAGGTAAACAAGAACAAAATTAAGGTGCTTTATTCTTCTGCTTGATGATCAAAGTTTTAGGCGATTTCTATGAAAAATATCTCCTTGAGTTCTAATTTAAAAAACAAAACGCATATGCTTTTATTGCTTGAGCAAAATGATTGTTTTCAGTAAAATAGAAAACTTTTCTTACAACATACTCTGAGTACATAAGAATTTAAAAGAGTTAATGCGAGGCTCCCTTGATACGGTTAGTTTCAATTTGTTTTCATCCTAATAACATCACTGCCAGACCTGCCCATGGGCGGATGACAGAATGAGTCTGAACATCCTTCCTGTAGCAGGAGCTAAAACCAAACAACACCGGATCACATCCTGCGATGTGTACATGTACGAGCTATTCCGTGTCGCGGACACAGGGCTCCCTGCAGCCCAGGAGCACAAGATTCAGCACCGTGCTTCACGTACTGCTGCTACTTGTACACTGAGAGCAGGAAAATGCTTCATTATACTCCTGAGTTAGAGCCAAGGCAAACAAGGACTTGGCCCACCCTCTATAATCCACACTGGTGCATTAAGACAGCCCAATAATTCATCATATTTAGATTTCTCAGTTACATAATGATGGAAATAAGTTGACAATTACTGCCTTTACTCAGAGGAAAAATCAGCATTTTTCTGTTTATCTGCTTTTTAATAGAGGTTTGGAATAACAAAAATAATATAACAAAAATTTTGGAATAACAAAAATAATGCCCTTCTGGAATGAAAGCTTTTCTTTCTACTTGATTAATTTCTTAACCCAAATTAACAAAATAATCATTTAAGCGCTGACAGAGATGGAAACCTTAATTTTGTCGTTACATGCAATACTATTGCCACATCCCACTTACAAAGTAGACTTTATGTAAAAAGAGAGAAGCCCAACTAATCCTCCCAGCTGTAAAATCCTGACAATACTGCAGAGCGCACATGTACAGAGGACTCACATCCCGAGGAAGGGGAGTACTCTGAAGATCGCAATGCTAGAGGGCAGCCAAGTATTCTTTCATATAGACTTGCAGGACTTAATATAATACATTTAAACATTCTGGGGTTTATCTTCATTTCAAATGATTCTGACTTATTTATGCTCTTCTCAATGTTACAGTTCCCTAAAGAGAAAAAACGTTGTTGATTACTGTTGGCCAATGTAACGCAGAATGTATCCTTCTCATTATTTCTTTTTATATTCTAAAAGATTAATTCCTTCCATTGAAGTCTGTAAAAAACAGACTCATTCTGAAAATTTACTTCATTTTTCTAATTGGGTTAGCCTACAGCTAAAGCCAATGGGAAGCAGTAAGATTAACAACAGATGCTACATATTAGGTGAAGGATGAAATGCAGTGCTTTGCCTACTGGTATTTCTACCCAAACTTGTGAACAAATGCATTTCCATTAGCTAATCTTTCCAGGCAGAAGGAAAATACAAACATCGAACTAAGGGAATCCTGATGAAGCCCAGCCAAGCGACACTTCTAACCCACTATGGACATTTACTTTTGAAAGAGAAGAATCATGCCCTGAAACTCCCTTATTTCCTTCATGCAACTGAGGAGATCGCTGTTGTCTCCTCACAGTGAATTACTGAGGGCTTCGGTTCCCTGGAGCAGCTGGATGTGACTTCAGGTTCTCACACTAAAGAGGATGGAGCATAAAGTTCCCAGGGCTCCAGGGCCAGCAAGGTCAATCACTTGTTGGACAGCCATTATCAATCCATCAGTAACTAAAGAAGGGAAGTGAATGACTGGTGTGTGTATTTGGTTTTGCCAAAAATAAGTCTTCATCAAGAGCAACTCAAATTATTGTGAAAGGAAATTCACTGTCAAATTTATGAATTCTCAGGAGTTTCCCCCAGTCTCCTTTGCTCTTGTGTGCATACTGAGGTTTTGGTTTGTTGCTGATTTTTATTTTAAACAAACAGGAATAAAAGAATAAAAACAAGAGAAAGTTAGGAGAGAATTCGGTAACAAAGTTGGTATCTCTGGCCAGGCAGAGTGCTGAAATAATGGTAGGAAAATGTGAAAGGGTAGAAAGAGTATGCACAAACATAGATACATGTATACATGTACATATATACACACAAAAATAAATAAAGCCATTCTGTTAAGTTGATCAACAAAAATAAATCGACATTTCTTATATTAACAGTTTTAATTCTATAAAATTAAATTAATCTCTTGAGTATGACTAATAAAGTCATCTTTATATTTCCTCTTGGTCGTATTCTTTCTTCCCACCTCAAGAATTCCTTATCATATGAATTTCTGTAATAAAGACCACATTTCACAGACCCTCTTATACACTGTAGCAGTGACAGACCTTTGCCAGACTTTGTCTTTTTACACTGGAAAGTCTGAGGGACTTCTACAAGATTCACAGTTCTTTGTATAATGAGCCTGGACAGCATGATACAGAAGGAGGAACTAATGAGGAGCAACAGAAAAAATAGCATAGTAGCATTCAGTGGAAATTTAAAACAAAGACACATATCTGGCGATGTGCCAGAGTCTTTTAACGTTAATTAGTTTGATGTGTTTTTAGAAAATCTGGTAGGAAATTCATAGTTGTTGAAATTGCTGCACACCCCACAAATAATGCAGATTGGTTCAAGGCCTCCTTTGGCAGGGCCCCATCTCCAGGTTTGCTCACATGGTCTTCCTAGCAGGGATTATTTCCCTGACTCCAGTGCTAGTAAGTGCTTCTCAATCAGGCCCTGTGCCCTACACATTAAGAGATACAGCAATATCACAGCGATCATTTCTTTAAGTAAATAGTATATTCCAACTATTCACTTCTGCAAGTTTTCTGAACGTACTTAGGCAGATTAGTAAGTGCCACCAAAAAAAAAAAAAAGAAAAAATTGTGATGTTATATATTCATACAAAAGCACTCAGCCTAAGAAACCTTCCCCCAAAACCATATTGATTGAGGTACTGAACAACCAGGCCAACTCACTCACTGCATGGATGCATCAATCTCACATATGACACTACTGTGCCCTCATCTAAAACATCTCATCACAGGATGATCAAGCAGCTCTCTATCTTTTTGCTTATTAAATGCCTGGTAAGTTCCACACATAGCAACAGGCTCTAATTGATTTGAGTGATGGGAAGATCTCTAAGAGTATGACTTGTTTGCCCCCTTTGCAGTCAGCAGAGGAACAACAGAGCTATGAGAAAACATTCTCAAGGAGGCTGATTTCACTCTAATTCCATTGCTTTAGCGAGCTTTTCAACAGGGAAATGCCTGATGAGTTGCCAAAAATGCAGGTCCAGGCCTAAACCTTCATCTCCAAAGACTATGTGATAAAGAGAGGCTGATGCTGCAACATATAATAAGATGTACAGCAAGTCCCTGTGTCACATGTCCACTTGGATACAACAAGGGGCAAGGGATTTGTCTTGCATGGGTTTTAGTTCTACTCCTGACAACAGCTTTCCACCAAAAAGCTTATAATAAACATTAAACAGAGATGTATGTGAAGTTGAATTAGTTGTACACTCCATTCTGGAAAACAATCCCGAATTCTCCCATGCAAGCTTCCACGTAAGCGTTCCCATTGAAGTTATTGCAGCTACTCATTCAAATGAGCTGTAGGCATCATTTTTTTGCAGAATTTAGCCAAAGGAACCATTTTAAAAGGCCTTGACTCACGCCATATAATTGTGCATCTCCAGAGAATAATCTAGTTATTAGATGGATCCACAGGGTACTTAGACACAGCTCACAGATGCTCAGTGTTCAATTTAGCAGGCTAAATCTGAACGGAACTGCATATTAGTAAAAGGCCACGCTGTTGCCAACACTTAGGCTATACTGTGAGAACAGCTCGATATCGCACTAGTTGTGCCATTTGTCTGCACAACCCCATGAAAAGGCGGCAAGATTTTCCTGTGAAGGTATGCTTCTAATTCACACACTCAGCCATACAACTAGGAGCTTCAACACTGATCATATTAAAGGAAAAAAAAGCAAAACTTAATTGGATAGATAATTATTTTAGCTGATTACTATGCTGCCCACTTAATTCACATCATTCAATGGATGCATCACTTTGACACCTCGCCAAGGAGCGCGTTCTTCCCCCAGGAGGCCACGCGGTGCCCACGCGCTACCTTCACAGTAGGCATTGTCCTCTCGAAGGGCTCGGAAGCCATCGCGGCAGCTGCAGACAGCCCTGTCATCCAGGTTGCGGCACACGGAGTGCTCCATGCAGTTGTGTCCTTCAGTACAGAAGTCATGGCCTGCCCAGAAACAAATATGATTGAGGGTTAAAAAGAATCTAAGCATTATAAGTCCCTGTCAAAGACAGCCCTATCTTTTTTCACTTAGGTTAAAGAATACCTATCTATTGTGCATGAGATATTGAAAAATAAATTGTACCGAGCAAGCAGCAGATGAAAGTAGTAGTAAAGGCGACATGAACAGACTGTCTCAAGATCTTCAATTCAATTTCAGGTTATGCCATTGATCTGAAGGCAGCCAGATAGGTGGCTTGCTTAAATCCCCTTCCTGTCTCCTTGCCATTGTTGAGTACTTTTTCAGGGCATTTCTTAATTATATATTTTTTTTCAATTTCTTTTCTATGGTTGGACTTTTTATAAATAGAGCTCAATAGCTTAGATACTCAGGAGCGCATTTATGAATGGGATTACCTTCTTTTTCCTACCACTTTTTGTTCTCCAGTGTATTTGTAAAATCCTTCCACACTTCACTGAAAGTCTTCAGTTAACATTTTGCTTTTCTTTTTTCTCCTCTTTTTCCTTCAAGCTCCGGAGATTGAATACTCTCCCTGATTGCCTTCTCCTTTCCACTTCACAGAAATTTACTTTTAAAACTTGACCTTTTAGCCATAACTTCCTTGCGTTCACCTCTCGCCAGTCCGTCCCCGACCCTGACCCCTGCCAGTGGGATTGTTTTCCATTGCACCTTAATTACAAATTTTTGAGATTCTGAACTACTTTTTCCAGATTAGAATTTTTAAGTGAGTTTTTCAGCAGAGTAAATTTTTTAAATTCCTTAATTCCCAGTTTCTTATGAAATCTTATACTGCTACATTGATGAATACCTCAAAATCCTCCTTCATTAGGTGAATTCAAGGTGGTTACAGTAAACCATTTAATAATGTGTGAAGCTACTCTCCTTCACTGTTTCTCAGTGACTTTAAAGTTTTCTTCTTTAACTGAGATGTAGGAACTGGTAAATCAGCAATCTTTCAGTGTTCCTTTCCAGTAAGTACTTTGATGACTAAAAAGTCTTGTAGAGGAATTGAGGAATGTGGACTCAAACATTTGAATATTGCAATTTGCCATAACTATATAACTATTGCAGAATTATGAGTGTACATATTATGCAAGCAATGGTGTGGGTTTTAAGATTCTTTACACTCACCTATCATCCATATTAATCAACAAAATACACATTGCTGAATAGTGTACAACAGCTTTTTGATTAAAGACTAAAACTCATGAGACACTCATGAGATTCAAAACTAGCATGGTTCAGAATGCACGAATCTCACATACAATAAAACTTTCAAGCTACACCGGGCAGAACAAACATGGAATTCTTTTCTTTAAGATACTAAAAAGTTTATAGAAAAATTTCCACCAAGAAAATCCCTTTTGATTGTGATTGATAGATTTCAGGACCTATCGATTTTTGAGTTCTTTTCTTCCATTTTGCTCTTATCTCTTTGCTTGATGTCATTAATCTTTGTGTTTCCACTCAGTAGCACCAAAACCAGTATAGCTGCACACTTCACTGAAGTGTATCTAAAGCCAGCCCAAGAACTTGATGTCTTATTTCATGTCAGGTATCAATTTATCATGATTTAACTACAGGAGAAACAGATGTAGCCTCTTAAAGGTGCAATTGCTCATAGCTTTGAAGGTAATGCTATTAGTCTAGATCCGGAGAGCAGGCTCAAGACACAGAGCATTTTCTGAAGCTCTCCTCCTTGGTAAGGATATGTTGGGGTATAGCAGGACTACATAGCACACAAAAATACTCCCCAAATCTTCCACCTCTAGGTACAAGGTAGAACCACAAACAAGTAACAATAGCCATTTACAGCACTCTATGAACAGCTGCACAGCACAAAATGTTTTCAGAAAGGGGTATCGAAGACACTAGGGAACACTGACGTTTCTCCAGTCTCAATTTGTTTGGCGACTGGAAAGGAGGAAGGGTATCAAATCAATAATTATATATCAAGGTTCTTTGGATTTCCACCCATGTTTGCCTAGAGTGAAAAACACAAATGCCAACAAACATCTTACACAGAATTTACACTATTTGACATTTTATAAACAAATTTCAGATGTCATGATACAGACAGTGTGTACTCAGTATACACCGTCTATGGTGATTATAATGTTTATGGACATCCTATTCCAAGTGTTCAGAAAAAAAAAGTCCATATGACCTTTAAGAACTGAAAATTACACTAAGTTTTTGTGGATCCTGCTGTTATCTTACCTTTACAAATTTTGCAGCAACTGTGAGATAAGGGGATCTGTTGTGATTCCGCGCAGTTCAAAATTGGACAACTGTCTTTTGGAATACGCTGCATTTTGTGGCCCTGTTAAATTGAGGTAATTCATTAATACTCTCAGAGAATAAAAGTTGAATGACACTTTAACTTTATGTGGATTTTAGCTTTACAGTTTACAAACAAAAAGTTGTCTCTGCCAAAGTCCAGGTGCCTTTGAAAGCTGTTTGAAAGGAAAACTCAGCACAATAAAATCATCATGTATTTCCCCATATTTAAACACCAAGTTTACACACAAATCTGCAGCATTTTGGTTCCTTAGGGCTAAAGATGATACATGACAAGTACCATAACCAACACTGAAATTACAGCTCAGACTTTACCTTAGACAAACTTCAAACAGAACCCAGCCCAACCCTAACCTGGACACATAGAAAAACAAATTAGTCATCGATGTGTGTTTCTACACCAGAACACACAAAACCCAGCCAAAGACAACAAACCCTTCAATAGAAATTGTATCATTTAGAGCATTCTTTTATAGTATTTAAACAGAAGCATACACAGCTATATGGGATGCAACTGCAGCAGTCAAACAAGAAAAAAGAAAAGCAATGTTTTGGATTACACATACCTGAAAGAAAAAAAAAGAATGCTCTGTGCTGCTTTGCTAACATCCCCAGTAGCCTTTAAGTTTCAAATCCATACTTCTGCCATTCCCATCAAGTCTCTCTGGAGCAGAGTTATTAATTACATCTTTTATGGAGACTGTGGGGGTAGTGACACACTGCCCACATACAGGTTCCTAACTGACCCACACAGTTCACAGTACACAGACTTTCTCCTTTGAAACATCATTCATAAGGTTGCTCGTTAGAAACTGTATGTATTTCAGTTCTTGAAAAGTAGAATTTGAATCAGCCCAAATTACCACGTATTCCTACCACTACAATCAGGCAGCCCACCAGCAAACCCAAAGCAATCCAAAAACTACACACTAACACAGTCAAAGGCTTGTGTTCATTCAATATCATACAAGCCAGCAGCAAGAAACACAAGGCAATACCATACAACTTTTGATGATTCTTAATTATATCTATATCTACATATAGATATATTTTCCATTATCACAGCATTTCTGTCCCAAGTGTCATCCTGAAAATGTACAACTGAAGCAACATTGTTTCCAAAATTATTTCAGATCTGCTTCTTATCTCCTTTTTCAAATGGATTTCAAAGTACCTACTCAGAGAATTAAGCTCAAAAAGATTAAAAAACAACAGCAGGAAGACAATGGTCACCAGCTCTAATTTGTAAAATACATTTTTTCAAAGATGTGTAAATACACTTTGTAAATCTCCAGAAAGAAATGGCCTAGTAGGTAACTCTGACCCACTTCCTCCCCCAGGACCAGATGGGAAAGGCACAGTGTGTTATTCTACAGATTGGAAAAGGTATTTTAGGAAGCCTGAAAGAGGAGTCCTGCTTCTGAAGTCAAGGCAAAATCTGACACAGCTTTCTGGCCTTCACAGTCAGAAAGGCCTTTAGTCCAGTTATCCTTGGTGTGACAGTCTGGATTTCCTACGGCAGTTACACTCGTCTGGGTGCTCCGCAGCCACAGAACACTTGCGGGATTTGCACCACAGCCCTAGAAACACACACTTGTTGGGCCCACACCAGGCACACAGCTCCATGGGGCACCATGGGCCCTGCACAGGGAGGCAGAGCTTGTGGCACCGCTCTGTGTCATTCCCGGCCTGCTCCTTCAACTGCCTTTGTGCCCTGAGGAGCAGCGCTGCTAACAGCAGCGTGAGGCTGCCTCAGCATCAGCATGCTCTGTTCCTAAATCAGTGACTCCACTCCATTTCCAACACCAGAAACATCCTCAGACACCTGCTATGCCAGCCCTTTTCCTTCCTTTTCGTGTATCACTGCCACTAACAATTATTCCAAATTATGCTCCCATTACATTTGTGCATCCCTTGTAACTGAGCACGGAATTTTGAACAGCACTGCACATGTGCAAAGGGAAAGGTGATACGGGCTGGATGTTCTTCATTACTGATGACAGTCACAATATATAGGGAGGACAGAATACAGCTCAACTGTCACATTGCATAATCAAGGCTGGCATATATGAAAATAAACTTATTTGCAAAACTTGCTGTGGAACTTGCAAGACAAAATAAACACAAGAGTCTCGAGTGCCTTTGCTGCCGCCACTTCCCAAGGCACACTTCCCTGCATTTCAACAGCTTCATTCACTGAGACTTTGATATTTCTAGCATGCAATAAGAAGATTTTCCAGCCACAGTGTTCTTACCTTGCACTCAAACAGAACGCAGTCCCCTGAGTTTGAATACACAGTTTCTCTTTGTCCTTCAAAGTAGGTTCTGCCTTCAAATATGCACACCGCTTCAGGAGAAAATAAAAAAATATCACAATGATTTTGTCAGAAAGTGTTGGTACTCTGTTCAAAAAACTTATAAAAAGATCAATTCAGCTGCGCGAATATTCTGAACCCACTTGCAGGAGCCTGGATATCACAAGAAAAATATTCAGAGAAGAAATAAAAGATGAAAGAACTACAAAAGCACACATAAATAAAAGGTGAAGGATGGTGCAGCAGTATGGAGTACTGATTGCTACTGAGAGGACAGAACAGATATGTCTCAGGTCACGACTAGGAAGATAGAACTGCCAGCCTGGAAAGGATGAAGCACAGAAACAGGCTTGGACTAGAAGAGGTTTTTGGAAGCCTGTATGAAAAGCTCAGAGGTAAGGAGAAAAACAGAGAAGTGAGAGCAGTGTGAGCGACAGATTAATGAAGAACCAGTTTCTCGATGACGAATGCATAAGTACATTAAAACTTTTGAATTTTATTGTGCAGAACTGATCTCCACAACTTTTTTTTCCCTCTCCAGCAGCAGTAGGATCAGACATGCAGTGTTCTCGTGACAGAAGAGCTTAACAAGGCCTGATGTTACCCTGCCACTTCACCACGCACCAGTCCTATATCCTGGCAGGACCAGGTGTAACAGCAGGGTGCTCATACTGCAGTGCTCCCTATCCTCGAGTTCTGTAACTAGAGTTCCCAGAAAAGTTCCAACTGTAGTTCCCACTATAACTATACTTCCCATTTGGGATCAAAGGGTTACACAACATACCTTCACAGCAAATGTTTTTCCTAAATGGATCTGTTACTGTAATTACATCATGCAAAATATAAAGACAGAGACACATAAATGCTAGGTTTGCAAAATGCGACATCTCTCTCAGTTGCCTAGGACATAGTCCAGGTTCAACACGTAAGAATAATCATGAACTAGTAAAAGTAGGTTACCATCTTAAAGTTCTAGATTATGTGTTATAGGGCTAATTTGTTAATTTTGATTTGCAGATGTAAACCAATTGTACTACAATTTATTCACATACATTTTTATCTATTCTGTTTAAACAGACTAAAATTTGTAGACATTTTTAAAATATCTGCATGGTTTTACTGCATGAACTTACTAATTACCATTATTGCTGTAACCTTTAGTTCTCCTTTATGTTTTTCCAACTGCAGTGCTTTAATTTTTCAACTTTCTCATTGCCAACTAGTGAAAAGCCAACTCTTGGAATAAATGTTGAAAAGGAAATGAATAGAGACAAAAAGATGTCTTGTATAATATAAACCTGCACAACACTTTCAAGGAGTAATACCACAGTGAGCCAAAACACCCCAAATCTCATGAATGGCAGCATGGAAGCAAAGTATGAACCAGAAGAGAGAGTTCTATGGCTAACCAAAGCAGAAAATCTGTATAACATCCACAAAGACTAGTAAACAAGAGTGAAAAGACCTCAGTCCAGTGCCCCTTTCCTCTCTCAGGAAAAAAAGATGGACACTCCTACATCAGAAGCATGTTAAAAAAAGTCTATATAAACTTTTAGGAGAGAGTAGGAGATCCTGAAACCAAAAAGGACAAGGCTATCATCCAAGTATGTTGGGATGGAACTAGGAAGACCAAAGCCCATTTAAAGTTGAATCTGTCGATGGAGGTCAGAAATCCCAGGTTCTGGAGAAGAACTGGAGCATCTGGCTGAGAGACCTGGGACGACTCAACCCAGAGAAGACAAGACTGAGGGGAGATCTTATCAATGTGTATAAATATCTAAAGGGAGGCTATGAAGAGCGTGGGGCCAGATTCTTTTCAGTGGTGTCCAGTAATAGGACAAGATGAGAGAGGCACAAACTGAAACACAGGAAGTTTTCTCATGAGGAAAATGAGGAAATATGAGGAAAAGCTTCTGGACCAAAACCCATCTGGGCACAATACTGGGCAAAGTGCTCTAGGTGTCCCTGCTTGAGCAGGGGTTGGCTGGACTAGATGATTTCCAGAGGTCCTTGCCAACCTCAACCATTCCGTAATTCTGTGATCATCCAGTCACCTATTTTGCAGGCCAGTACACTGAACTGGAATACTCAAATATTAAGCCCTCAGACAAAAGCATTTCAAGTTTAAACAACTTAACAGGAAAAAAAAGGTATAGCAATGCCCGAGGACAACACAGTGGCAAGGGACTGATAATGCAACACTCCTTCACATGTTTCCAGCAGGCAAACTCTGCCTGTTCATAGGAAAGGCAAAAGACAGGAAGGCTGCTGTCATTCTGCCCTGGAATAAAACCCTCCCTGAAGCCAAAATACTCTTGGCATGTGAATAAGGCTATAAGACTACCCAGAGGTCTAAAAAAAAAAAAAAAAGTACCTCTACTACCTCAGAGTCCATTGAATCCAGTCTCACCAAACTTTTAATTCTTCAGAGAAACTCAGGAAAAAAATATCAAAAGAAGAATACATCGAGCCTACTATGAAATCAGGAAGGAAATTTCTTGACCCTATCAACAGCCCTCTGAAGCTCTGAATTTGAAATTATTGTAATGCAGTGCTGCATTATCATAAGCACATGCCAAAAGCAGGAACGTCAACTCACTTCCATTAGGCCTTGAAAAAAGATGCACCAAAAAGACTCCCAAATTCTAGGGCTGGGAGGGATTGCTCTGACCATACAGGACAGGCCACTCTCCCATGTCTCTTCATACACTCGATGGAGATCATTTCTCAAAGCCAGAGACATTGTGGGAGAGTATATATATTTCACGAGCCAAGTTTGCTCGAAACACAAATTATGTCTGCACATGCAGAATCATCACAACACTGCAGCTAGGAAATTATATCCAATTAATTTAATTTCCCTAAATACTATTAGATTTTGCTACCACTTTGTCATCAAGGTTATAAAGCCTCCAAATATCAGGGTTCTGCCTATACAGTGATCAGATAAACCAGAGGGACCTATATCCTAGTCCATGTTGAAATGAATGTTTCTCCTGCCTCCTGCCAGCAGCTGTCACAGCCAGTAGATATCCGATGACCATGATGCTTCATGTCTTCATTTTCCTTCAAAAATAAAGATATTTCAGCAACAAGAACATCTGGACTAGAATTTTGTAATTAGAAAGCCCACTGAAGATTTAATTTCTGCCTAGCTAGATGCTTCCCAGGATTTCATGATTAGTTTGTGATTGGTATCTCTCTGGGGAAACATAGCATGTTTCATCCTTTGATTCCACAGAGTGAGTCACACTCAAGAAATTACCTGATGATTCATTGTTCCAGGATTTGACAGCTATTGCCAATGTAGCATTTCATCTACAGCTGAATTACATCAACCATTTCCTCTTGCCAAACTTCCACATCCCCCCAATGCCTAAAACACCGTACATTGTCCAAAGGACAATTTTATAAGAAGATGAGAAAGGGAGTCCATGAAACCTGTACAGGCAGGGGGTCCAACTAATGTTGGTCTATTTGTATACAGAAAATTATCAAATGTTACATAATAGGTATCAATACAGTGCTTTAATAATTATTAGTATGGTATGTCTGTATCTCTCCTGCTAAATTACACAGGTGCTGTGATAATACAAATATTCCTTGTAGTATCATTTAACATGCTCTAAGCATATGGCATTTTCCAAGTTCATCTGGCCAAAGGAATCTTTCAGGAGTCCACTTGTATTTGCTCAGTAAGTTACCAATAATTTGACCATTGCTTCTCTTTTACAACCTTTTTTTCCCACTTTTTCTTTCAACTGGCACTTCCCATTTCTTAAGCTGTCTGTACAAAATCCATGATGCAGCTAGCTCTTCCCTTCTGTTCACCAAGTTTACAGGAAGTCACTTAGTACATTTTCTCACTTCCATATTTATCACCTTTGCTATCTAGATTGCTTACGCATTCCTCAATTGCACATATGCTTTCCTGTGATGTCTAAGCTAATTTTGCTACAGGCTTATCACCAAGTTAAAGCAGGAGGTTTAGAACATTGATGAACTCCTCAAACTACTCTAGTTTCTTGCATTCATAGCTGCTCAGTGAATCACAGAACTAACTTGAAGTTTTGTGAAATTTGTGAGCAATTATGCATACATACTTTAAATCTTGTAATTCTTTCTATGTTGCTGCATCTTTGGCCACGTACACTGGCTCATCAAAAACATAACTAATAAAAAAATCTCATCTAGTTCTTTTAATTTTCCAGTCTCCTCCTTGGAATCTCCTTTGATTATATTTGCCACTGTTCAGGATGGAGGCTTAGGAATTACACAAGTCCCACTAATCCAATTTTGTACTTACATAGTGCAAAAGCTCTGTGTGTGTTTATCCTTGGAAATACATGTCGAGATAATGCTCACCTTTCATGAATTTCCCTCCCTTGCCTGCCTTGCCACTATTAGGTATGCTCTCATTCCTCTCATTTAACTTTCCAGGGATTCAGGCAGTATTTCTTTGTTCTTTTCCTGACCAGCACAAGCTCCTCTTTTCATCCAGTTTGAGAGATTTGAGACTTGTTTCATTTCAAGCCATCTCCCTCAACAATTCAGAATTATTCCAGATTTCAAGCTGGAAAATTGTTTGAAAACTTTAGGATCATCCCTAATCATCTCAATGATTAGGAATCGGTTGTCATTTGTCTCTTATTTCAGCTGGAAATACCGAACACCTGTATTACTTTGAAAACTCCATGTGGTTGCTCTAGAGCACTCTTAAGTGTGTGGACACACTAATGGGCTGCTTAGTCCCATTGGCAAGGAGTCAATCTAAAATAATAAATTTTTCTACATGCATCTTCTACATGCAATCTAAAATAATAAATTCTTCTCTATTTCTTATATCTCCATCACCTGTTATAGGGAAATGATATAATTCATCCTGTCCATCCATTCTTGCGAGGCAGTCTCTTGGAGAATTCATCTGAGCCCTATAAGGAGGATTCTTCAAGGTACCTTAAAGGCCAAAAAAGCAATCTGAACAAGGACGAAGCCCATGAAAACGCCAACCAGGCTGGAAACTTGATTGGAGCCACTTCAGCTAAGGCAAATTGACCCGCGATGAAATAGAACTTTTAAAGTAGGCTGCCGGACAGAGGGTTTGGGCAGCAGTTTGCAGCTGATCAAAGCTAATGGGCATCCTACGGCACTGAGCATGTAGCTGCCTCTAATGAAGTCCATATCCAAGACACCGCTATTGAAAGATCAATGGAAAAAAAATACATATGGGAATCATTCTGGAATGGCACAAGAGAAGCC
Organism: Tinamus guttatus; assembly: GCF_059628265.1. Lineage (NCBI taxonomy): Eukaryota > Metazoa > Chordata > Aves > Tinamiformes > Tinamidae > Tinamus > Tinamus guttatus. The sequence goes on along the minus strand of NW_028288902.1, from coordinate 2,774,416 downwards.
AACGAAAACTACAACTTGTTCATATTTCAATTAGTGTGTACAATTCTCTGCAGATTTTATACTATACACTAGCTCTGACATTTAACCACTACAGACTACATAACCAAGTATCCAATCTACAGCAGATGAAACAGGAGACTGCTAACAGTTTTTTATATTCACAAGTAATCCCCTGCTGAAATAGCGACAGCACTTTAAATGTAAACTGCAAATAAGAAAGACCCAAACATTTCCCACCTGGAAAATTCGTAGACAAATCAGAGCTGTGTACATTTTTGTGCTTGGCTTTCCACACTGTTGTGACAACAGAAATCCAGAATTTTCTTTTATAGGGATTTAATGTTGTAATCCAGGGCAGACAAAGGATTCTACCTTTTCCTTCACATGCATGTGATGGTGCTAATCATGTCATATGTATGAAGTAGGAGAAATACTTTGAAAAGAAGAAGCCATATCCATGACAAATGCTGTTTCAGTAATAAAGATGATGATTTGCTTACTACAGAAAATCTATTTGATAATATATTTACAATATATTTATATATTTACAATATATTATATTTACAGGCTGCCCAGAGAGACTGGAGTCTCCATCCTGGAGTCATCCAATCCAGATACTGAAAAGTCACCTGGACACAATCCTGTGCCACGTGCTGTAGGTGACCTTGAGCAGAGGGGTTGGACTAGATGATCTGCAGAGGTTCCTTCCAGCCTCAGCCACTTGAACTTGTAGGATCAAAATACTTAGGGAAGTCTCTTATAATCACACAGTAGAGCCGCATGTCCTGAGAGGCTGACTAGAGCATCCTCATATTTGCTGACTTTACTTTTGCTTTCCTTTTTGCTCTGTTCAGCACACACACGCATATAATGCTATTAACATGCAGGCTAATATATTTAGGACAAAAATACATATTCTGCCTGCATTCATAGAAAAAGCAACAATATCTCCTTTAGATACTTTACTGCATTTGTACACAGGGAATCTGAACAATGTATTTGGTGTTAAATTCTCTTAAAAACTTTATTATATGTTAACATTTCATAGCAACTCAGCTAAACACATCAGCCAATAACACTGACACCTACAGATATGCAAAACTTTGGCTTTAGAGTAATGGACCATATTCTGCTTGCTAAACAGAACTAGGATATTTTGGACTCCATATAGAGGATTTTGAAATCGTAGGCATGACTAATACAATCAAAACGGCCACCCACTTGTCAAATTAATTCTGTTGGCTGTTCAGTACTCAAACAACATTCCCAGCAAAATATCAAACAATAAGAGCAAATGCTGAGACAAAAATGCAAGAGGGTGTCAAGAGGAAAAAAAAATGCAATTAAGGTTAACATTCTTTTATATGGCTCTTGTATTAATAGTTCAATTACAAGACTATAAACAGCACAACAGTCTGCAAGGCCTACGGAAGTCACATGACACTACACGCCTGTTTCATTTGACAGCATTAAAAAAGTTACACAATGAGAGCAGCTACTCAGTTTACCCAAAAAGAGCAATCGAGTAAGAAGAACTTCAAAGCCCAGCACGTTGTGCCCTTCCCAGGAGGAGCGGATGAGTACGCGGATGGAGCCACGTCTAAGGCTGCTGCTAGACCATAGCTCTGCCAAAGCACCTGCACTTGTGCAGCTGGCTCTGCCAAGGAGCAGGGCCCAATTTTACACTCCTCTCCCCATTTTGATTTCTTTATGATGACCCTGCCCGCCCTCCCTTCCTCCTGCTGAGACCCATCATCTTCCTCACTTGAGCTGAAGCGACAGGATTAGTTGGGCATAATCCAACACCCCTGCAACTCCTCTGAATGCACCAGAGCCAAGTCCTCACCAGTACTTTAGCAATAGGTTTTTAAAACAGACAGCAAGATAAACACATTCTTGGAAATCTTGATTAAAATCAGTTATGCAAATTGGCTTTTCAAATTTGATATATACTCACTCTTAACATTCATTATCAAGTAGTATTTAATCAAAATGAAACTAATGAAAAAAGTAAGTGCTACCAGAAGAGTCAGAAATTAAAAGAAAAAAAAATAATAAAAACCTATGCATGACTGACATGATGCCCCTTTTCCTCAAGGCTACCAAAAGTTACAAGCTGCTATTATCTATTGTGCATTCCTAAACAATATGGTCTGTTCAGGATTTGAAATATTTAAAAATGTAAAAGTAGCTGGACCAGATGCTCACACTCTTCTTTGCCACAGCTAAACTTTCCAGAATCAAGCTGACCCACTCTCACCCATTTACAGAAAAACTGACCCATTTACAGAAAAACAAAAAGCTGAAGTTCATAATTTTTTTTTTCTGTCTGTGAAATAAACCACTGAGGGAGAGCCTTAGAGTCACTGTTTCTGCAAAAAATAAGCAATATCTGCATTAACACTTCCTTTAGTTTCAGCAGGAACTTGCTAAGTATTAGACTGAGACCTTGCATGCTTGTGCAGCCCGGGCCGTACAGTGTGTCCACCCATCTGTGCAGGACTGTAGCTTATGTCTGGCCCTGGGAGAGCTAAAATACTTTTGTCTTACAGCTGTGTTAGCCAGCTCATCTTCTGTTGCATTGCAATTGCATTTCTATGGAAGCCAAGAGCCAGAAAGTACAGTTTAAGAAAATATTTCATTTTTAATTACAGTCTATTAGTGTCAAGTCTGCAGAACACAGAGTGCAGTTCTGCAGTGTCAATGGTGTAGAAGAGGAATAAGTTCATCTTTAAACTTGTTTCTTCAATAAGAATCTCTGTAATTACTGAAATGGGTTAAATAGTCTTAAGACAAGATGCGTAATTAATTTTATGAAATCTATTCTCACCATTTTTCATTTTTTCAAACTCTTAATAAACAGAAAGAAAAGACCAGTTTGTACTGGCAGGTTCTTGGATGTGTTTTTGATTTAGTACCAAACACCTTGTTTTCATTAGCTGCAAATGTCTAACAGGGAGATTTTATTAAATTAAAAAGGAACAGTGGAATTATGATGAATAAAGCTGATGGATAAGAAATTTGGAATATTACCCTGGCAAGAATAAGCAAATTTCCTTTGGAGCTATCTAGCTTTCTTATAGGGAGCATTAGAGAAACTGAGAAAATGAATTCAGCTCCCATTGCCTCCATATACAAGCAATACTTCAGCATTTCACAAGAAAAGTGAGCAGCAGGTAAGAATAATGTTGGCAATATGCTTTCAACATATACAATAACTTTATTACAATACTGAATTATACAAGAAAGGCAAATTGGCTTCTCCTCCCCCTTCTAAGTTCTATTGTCATAAGTTAAAAATAAGACAGTGTTGGTAGGATGATAGAAAGAAAAAAAAAAAAAAGGAAATATTGCCCTTAAATCCCGAACAAGTAGCAGTAAGTCAGCACGTGCCCTTCTTGGAGGAGATACCTGAGCATGAGAACCAGGCAGAGGCCATAACGCCAACAGCTGCAGCTCGGAGGCCGTGACGAGGCAGCCAGACGTGCGGGTTCAAACGCAGGAGAGCGGCCGGGCAGGACGGCGGCTCCTGACGGCGGCTCCCGGCCGTGCTCCCGCTCTGCCCCGCCGCGCGGCTCCGCACCGCGGGCAGGAGCTGCCTCTGGCCTGCTCCCGCGCCGAGCTCCGGCTCCGGGCTCGGGGCTGCGCGTTGTGTTTGGGGTGCGGTTACTACAGTAACGGCTCTCCCTTCCCGGCAGAGCATTGTAGCGCTACCGCCATACAAGTAATTACTGCTTTCACTTGTTGTCGCGATCAAACGAATTTGTTCACTGTATCACTTGCAAGTCAACCACAATCAGGTAAGAGTAACACTTTAAGACGTGGAATTGTCTGTTTTGTAATATGACCTTCCAGCTTTTGGGAGGGAGGGGAAGGGAAAGGGAGAGGAAAAAGAAGGAGTATTGGCAAAGGGCTGTCACTCCAAGGGAGAGAGCTGCTTCTGTTCTACAAGAATTTTATTTCAATCACTTCCTTGAGATTTTATTTAACAGATCTTGGGCTCTTTCAAGATACCCTTAGGTGAAGTTAGCCTTTAAAATATGAAGCTATATTAGAAGAAATGAAGGACAGGGCTTTTTTGGTCTATGATCAATTATCAGCAAAAAAAAAAAAAAAAAAAAAAAAGAATGATTGGGGCCTGCTTTAAACAGCCATGGTAAATAGTTTCCCAGGCAATGACAAAGAGGTGTTGCCAGGTACATACAGACTAGATTCTGAAGCACAACAAGAGAAGCCAAGGTGAGAATCTAATTTGTTTGCTCTCGAGGAGCTAAGATTCAAGCTCCCACAGGGCTCCAGGGGTCTCACTGGAAACGGGATAAAACCCGGGCTGCAGATGCATGGAATGGACAGTGTGTTTTAATCTATGCATGACTAAGAAATTAGGTTGTGATCCCTTTATTCTATACTTATTTTCCATTTCTATATTTAAAATACATGTATTTATTCCCATATTCCCACATTACCGCTATACTAGGAGCTGCATACATACAGAGCCACAAGAGACCGTGGACAAAGTTCAAGCTTTCTGAAGTCATTCTGCTCCTACTAAAAAGTTTCTTTGAATTTCACAGCATCCATTTGCAAGACTGATCTTGACATTGTTATACTTAAATTTTATTTCTCATTTAGGTGCCTCAAGGATCTGCTAAACGTCTGGGACATAGAAGCATCCCCAATGAAAGTACGTACAAAAAACTCCCACTTCACAACCCTGTAAAATCAGCCTAGAGAGCGTGATGCACTTCAAGTTATATTGACATTCACCAAAGGGACAGCTTAAGGAAATAATACCAGAATTTATAGCTCTTCCCAAAGTGGTATCATCTCCCCAAATGATATAGGGAGAATGATGCCAGTTTGACTTTCCTTACCTCCGAAGCATTTGAAGTAATTACTCACTAGAAATAACAAGTTTCTGCCTATTCCCCAGATAAGTTAATAACATTTTCTTGCTTTGTTTTCAAAACAGGAAAACAAAATCTGGTAATTGCAACCAGGTGTTTTCTGCCCCAGTTTATTACAAACAGTGATGTCACTGTAATATGATTCTAACTGTTCTATCAATCAGAAATATATCAGAACTAAGCAACTAAACTAAGCACAGAACTAAGCACTAAAAATGCTCTTCTTCACCATAATAGCTTATGAAAATGCCAATCAGCCAGACTAGTATTTTCAGGTTTTGCTCATCTATTAGGAAAAAGTCAAATAATCTTAGGGGATTTTGAAGTAAATGTTACCAATTAAACAAGAATAAAATGAAACCTGGAAAACCAGACAAAATTCGTACTGTTAAAGTAAAACATTTTCAAACACAGGCTTCAAACACATTTACAAATAGCAGTTATTATATAATTTCAACAAGCATAAGGACAAAGTAATAGTCAGCTACACCATATAAAAATCCTTATGTTGGTCAACTCCCTAGATTAGTGGAGTTTTCTTCTTAATGGAAGATTTTACTGAAAAAAAATAAATATATAAATAAATTAAAGGACACTAAAAACAGTCTAAATTGGCAGGGAGCCAGAACAGCAGTTAAAAAACATGGGAATTGCTCCAATTGATCCTGTGCCAGGATACAGTGAAGAAAGAAAATAAAATATCATAAGTTCTTCTAATTCCCTCGAGTTTTAAATCTCCTGAAGAAGGCTGCAAAGATTAGGAAGGGCATAGGTGAGGGAAGCACAAGAATAGACTGTCACACCGTATCTGCCTAGATTCCAGTTTGGAAGAAATGCCTGTCTCACCTGGGCCAAGCAGGCAGGGTTGAGGCAGAATGCGTTTTATGCGCAGACGGATGAGGAAACGGTGATCCGTAACAGCCCTGAGGGCCATTGCACTATTAGGTAGCTACAAGCAGGGACTAGGAACAGTAAACGAAGCAGGAGAAGGTTAAATGCTCTGGAACATTTTCAAACTTCCACAGTCAAGAAGACTGAAAAACACTAGTTTAAATCATTTTTGTGAAGATAAGTAAAGGTTAACATTATACATCATTTTATGTTAATCTCAATTAATTTCACATGCATTTTACCAGCCTTTCATTATACTCACAAGAAAATGAAATCACAATCCTTAAAGATTTTTGTTTTGCTGCACTATAGTATTGTGTTTGAAATGAGTTTGCGTCTCCTCCTCCTTCCCATTTATCCCTGCCACATTACCAGGCAATGCTGGACAGCCGTGTCCACGGTTCCTTTCACAGCCCCGGGGCTCTAAGTGCACTGACTGCTCAGGGTCAGCTTTCCACACCAGGCAGAGCTGCTGTTGGGAGCAGGCAGGGCAGCGTGGAGCCTTCTCCACAGAGCTGCAGAGCTCTCAGGGAGCTTTCTTGCTTGGTTATTCCATCGTCTGTTATACTCAACTCCAGCACGTGCTGGGGCCTTCTGCCAAGGCTGCAGTTCTGGTGTTTTCACCTACAGCCAAATTCTGCCCTTTAAGAACATGCCCATTAAGAATCACTGCTTCTGACAGTACAGAAATATGCAAAATCCACAAAGTGAGACGGTCACAGCATCCGTTACCAGCTGCTGACGCGTCAATGTGCTCCTTGTTGGGGACAGAAGCAATTCCAATGACGCAGGTGCAGGGTGACATTAGCTCAAGGTGGTTTTCTCAGCAGTGATGGAATCAGCACTGAGGATCAGCACATGAAAACCCCAATATCCTATGCGACTTCTGCAATTAGAAATGGAACCAGAATTTTCTTCTTATTTCATAACCACCGCACTAGGTCAATTCTGATTAAATGAGCATTACTACAGTTGAGGCAGTGGCACATTAAAACCACATTGCTGCCAATCTATCCATTCCCAGTTGTCTGAAAGCCAAAATATTCACATCTAACATACGTTAGGATTTATTTGCGCTAGATATAAAATAATATGCTGCTGCCACAATTTAACATTTTGTGAGCTCCCTGGTAAGAATGTGATTTAAAGGAAAATGCCACGTGCTCTAGGTGTCCCTGTTGGAGCAGGGGGGTTGGACTAGATCATCTCTAGAGGTCCCTTCCAACCTCAACCCTTCTGTGATGCTGTGAAAAGTAGGTCCTTTTCTAAGACTGCCTAGACAAATTAGGATGGGGTAGAAGGAATGAAAAGAAGTAGGCCCTACAGCGAGATTTCAGTGTAAACTATTTTTAATTCTCTACTGATAAAATACAAAATTAACAATATTATGTTTCCATTTCATCTTTATAGATTTCTGCACTACACACTCTAATGTATTATAATGAATAAGGTATTTTTAAACATTTTATAATTCATTCCTCAGGCACACAATAACACTAAAGCTGAATTATTTACCAGTAACTGGAATTCCCTAATAAACTGACACACTGCCTGCAGATCTGTAGTCTTCCAGTTCAGTTCCATGATGCACAAAGCCTGCAGTAGTTAAAAAGCAAGTGGCCTAGGAAGGAGCCACACACTTTGATACGCAAAAGGTTCAGTTCAGGTGCCGCGCAGTTCTCCTGCCGTTGCTCAGAAAAAATAAAGAAGCTCAAAGGAAGTAAAGAGGAAAAACACTGAAGCAAGATATTCTGGAGAATGCCACTGACTGTAAGGTGCATTTTACTTTAAAATACAACAGATGTATGAAGAGCAGGTTTCCAGCTCAGGAAGGAACTGCATGTGTGCATCAGCGAGACACTTGATGCCTTCCCTCGGCTATGGGCACAGGGCCCAGTTTACCACAGCAAAGGTCACTGGTGGCTACAAGCTCTGCACTGCAGCCCCATCAACCCCGCACGGGGAACAGGGCCCCCCTAAACTGAACATATTGCAAGGGGATAACAACAGTTTGACAAGGTCTGCAGCTTTAGCAGGGAAAACACCGCAGAGACTGAGCAGTTAGGGGCAAGGGTGTTTGCACCATTTATTTTTTCCTGTTTAGAGGAGCCAAAGAGGCTTTCGGCTGCATTGGGGCAGCTCTGGGTTTGGCACAGAAGGGCACCCAGGACGTTCAGGGGGCATTTCAGGGTTCAGCTTCCTGGGATCGTGTGGGCTGTGCCGGAGCTGCAGAGGTGATAGATGCCTCAGTCATGCTTTTGTGCACATATTTCTATGTCTAAAATTACTCCACTGATTTTGTTAACATTCATGAGTTCAAAGATTTTTCTGCTCCCAAAAATGCCTTTAGAAAAATGTGTGCTATTCCTAAATTAATAAAAACACTGCCTTTTATTTGGAAACATAGTTACTGAAGTAATAAACCTGTGTAAACAGGCAGTAAAATACAGTGCTTATTCACCCTGTATTACAAGATTGTATATACTGTTCTTCATCTGTCATTATAAAGTAATACTATTGTTGTACATGATTCAAAGGCCTAAGGAATAAAGCTGATGTGAACCATTTCAGCACAGGAAATCTAAAAAGCAGAGTCTGAAGGAACATTGCTCTGCTAAAATGCTAACTAGCATTGAGAAATCGTGTATACTAAATGCAGAACATAAAAACTGCCACAGTCCTAGGGAATAATCCAATGCCAGCTACATTCCTGACTTGTTTAGTAGTATTATGAAAGTAGGTGAATTTATCTGATTTTTCTCAAAATGTATTTATCTCAAGATAAAAGGATTTATGCTCTTCTTGCACCAACACCTAAGAAACCACATATTAATATTTATGATCAAAAAGCATTGGACAGAATGTTTCTTGCCCTCTATATTCTGAAGTGTCAAAAAAGCTGTGACGAATGAGTAGTATTAACTGCTGAAGAAAGATGGCTCAATGCAGCTTGTTCATAGCTTTGATCCATTCAGTAGTCCAAAGGTTTAGTCTAAAATCTCCTAAGTAAAGCCCTGATTTCAATAGACTTGAGCCTTCCTTTAATCTAATCCTGAGTATGTGCAGGGTTAGTGACGTTTGACATTCTTCCTCCACAAGGTTAAGCTACCATAATTTACAGTGCATGTTATTATAAGACTAATGTTTGAGTCAGGAGCTATGACTTCAGATGTAAGAATTTACAGTAGCAATAGGTAAATAGATAAATCTAGATAAAATAGATAACTTATAGATAAATAGATAATTTAGTAGTAAACAGTATCCCTTAGTAGTTCATATCTTCTTTGAGGAATATTGCAATCTGGCATAATTCAACACAGAAAGAAAGAAGTAAGTACAAATGCTATGATTTACTGTGAGACCTGTGCTTCTTAGGAAGCACAAACTAAAGCCATTGATTTTTCTTGGATACAACACAAAAAATATCACCACTTTGACCAGTGGCATCGAGAAGTGCCGACTAGTCCAGCTGATGCCAGCTTTTTCACTGAGGTGTCTCTGAGAAGATCCAGCTACCAGCACTCTACAATCGCTCTCATATTCAATCAAATCAGCACGGGTAGGATTTAACATTTCAGGTCCCATATTAATCTTATATTAAATTGCAGGGAGCAGAAATGCACAAGCAGTGATAACATGATCCATGCCTCACCCCATCATCATTTTTAAGGAATTCTCTTCACGTGACTTCTGTTGCTTCCTCCACTTTCAAAGAGGGCAGACTCCACTGTCATCTATAAATACTGCTAATGCCAGCCTTGCTCCAACAGGCTTTGTTAGCTAGTTATTACTGGGTTTAGTATTGATGTTCTTGTTGTATGAGCTTCATACTCTTCTGCTTGGTATGAGCTGCTTAAGTATATTTCCAGTATTTGCTCTGGTCCCCAAATCCAAGCCTCCTGCATGCCAACCATCTCTGCTGGCGCTGATCTTCACCTTCTAGGCTTCTGGTCCCTGACTTGGTTGGTATAGGTAGGATGGCCTCTTCAGCAGGCACAGATGTTAATTCAGCACTCAAGTACAGACTTATCCTATCATTCAAACATACCTCTCTGAACTGCAGCCTCTTCTCTTGTGCCACATTAAATGCAACACATGTTTTCTAGCAAACATTCGTGGGTTTGCTAGAAAGCTTCATATACATTTTTTACCTTTCTAGATAATAATTCATATTATTGCTGATGTGCAACTGCTATGAAATGAGAAGCAGACAGACTTCTACAGTCCCTTCTCTCCGTGTCAGTAGGCTAAAAGAGCTGAGAGTTTAGAAGTGGCTGTAGTTCCAGGAAAAAAACTGAGGCATCATAAAGAAGAAAGGAGAAATCCGCTCAATTTAAATATAAAATTAAGTGTTCCTGTAAGCTATCAAGACAGATCACCAAATCAGAAATCCATCTTCCATCCACTGAGAAGTATCATGTCCATATGTATGTTTTTAACCATTTTGCTAAAAATCCTTTCCAAATCAAACCCCTTTTATGTGCACATCTCTCTCTCCTCCCCACACCCATGCTGTACTTGGTAGCAATGGAAGTGGGAGTTGAGCCAATGAAGTCCTGTGGTTTTTACAGTTGCTTAAGATACTTGGGTTAGAGTGCACCTGAGAGCACAGTCTATCAGTAACCCATTAAATATGTGTTGCAGGGGAAAACAATCAAACAAATCAGCCTGTGTATTTGGACATGATGGCCCAGACTTTAAACTCCTCTGAAATTGGTTGGGATTTAAATAGTTTGGGATTGGGTCTGTAAGTGTCTGCAGTGTCACCAGAAGAAGAACAAGGATAAGAACAGAACAATCTCTTCTTGGAAACCTTTCTTGGCGTTAGGAATTATTACTGTGTCAGACACTGGTACACTGGTACAATGACCACTGCTGGCATTAGAAATGAAAATCAGCTAGGTTGTTGAAAATACACTGGCTCCATTTAAGAAATGCATACATCACACTGCTACTTAAGCGATGCCATAGTGTTAATACCCTAACTAATAAGAAAGATACCATTAAAAGATTTGCTGACCAAGTACCAATTGCTTCAGCTCCCTAATTCATTAGCAGTCCTTTCACAACTCACTTAAACGAACTTGTCCTTGTTCTTTTTAAGCCAAGTCCATGATGGAAAGTTATATTTTATAGGATCAATATAGAGCTTAATCCCTCCCTGTTTTGTATCAGGGCCTATCACCACACAATTTATTTGTCTTTGCAGGGGGAAAAAGTTAATGATGTCCTGCACACACCTTCTAAGGTAGGCTTAAAATGGCATTGGGAATAGGAAGGAAAATTCTCTGCTTTCCGGCTCCAAACAAATCTCTGCAGGAGGCTCCCATTGATCTTGGCACGCTCTGGTAGCTCGCCTGAGCTTTGCTGAACAGCCTGCCTGTAGCTGAAACATACATTCAATACACAGGACAACTTATGTGTCTCCAAAGACTGTACTTCTTTTATGGGGGTTTGGGGAGAAGGTGAGTGTTTGTTGTTGACTTTGTTCTCTTTCAGCACGCACAAAGAATTCAAATCAATGGAGTATCTTTTTTTTTTTCCCTACAAAATTCCATACTAAATGTTTTTCCATTAAGTAAACATTTAGGGAGAAAGGTTGGTTGTGCTGAAGTTCATACTCTAAAGCACGAAAACGGCACCCAGGGAGATATGACAAAACTGTTCTCTCTAATCATTAAAATACTGTGCTGAAATTAGTTTTCCAGAGTGATAGGTTCTCATAAGTATCTTAGCGCAACTGCTTAATATAAGAGCCTTTTCCAGCATTTCCTATTCCTGCACACAACTGATACATTGATATCTGTCACTAACTGGTAGAAAGATTAATCCCACTGGGCCTTAGCCTCCCAGAAGTGTGATACTCAACTGAATCAACTGGGCCCCCTGTGCAGTCACGGGAGCCAGAGATGCTCAAGCCCAGCAGCAATTCAGCCACCTCCCAAAGCCACCCCTCACGCCGGTGCCCTCCCAAGGTGTCAGTCTCCAGCTGGCAGCTGAGGGTGCCAGCAGACAAACCAGTTGTAGCCACAGCTGCAGGAGAAGCAGGGCAGGGCGCAGGCTCAAGCCCTGCCTGGGACCATCCCCATGGTGTGAGCGTTAGCACACTTACTTCATGGAAACATTTGGAGCAACTAGCACGTTTGGAGACAACGCTCGGCACGGTTTGGGGCACCGCGCTGGCCACAGACCATTTCCCAAATGGCCATATGGCTATGGATATTCTGCCGGGGGAGGAGAGGAGAACGTAGCCATAGAGCTGTGAGCCATAAAGTGCCACCTGGCCCCAGGGCCACGGGGCTGTACTAGCCCTGTTTTATTCAGAAGTTCAGTCTGCAGTCTGAAGTTCTATGTTCTATGTTTCTGTGTGAAATGAATCTATCCTGAAGTTTATTAACACATCCACCCCACACCCAAAACCCACAACCCATTCACAACACATCCACCTTTGAATCCTGCTGCTGGTCACCCCGTGTCTTCCATGCAGTACATTTCTAGCCTTTTATACTGCCTGCCATTAAATCAGACCCTGTTCTTCTCAGTTTGGTGGCTCTGTTTACACATGAGCAGAGGAAAAGGAAAGGGGAAGGGGAAGGGGACTTGCCCTGGCTGCAGCAGAACAAGGCTGCACAGCTACCAGTGCCTTGGCAGCTCTCCTCACATGGCAGTTTGGCAGAAGCAGCTCATCTGCTACGAGGTACCACAAGCGACAGGAAGGAGGCAGAGATAACCACACACATTCTGTCTTGCAACAAACAACAAACTCAAAGAACAGCATATTAGGCATATTATTTTTCCTCACCATTTATGATTATTTAATGCTAAGGAGAGTGGCTGCTTAGGCAACACTCCCCTGTTAGCTTCTTCCCCAATTATAAGCCATTTGTGTTCAGCCTATGTGACCTGGTCAGATGCTATGTCCTCTGACACTATTCTAAGAAATGAGATTTTTTTTTAAAAAAAGCTATTTTGAGAAACTACTCAAATGAAGGAACTCAGATCTGACCCCTTGAGCAAGAACTGTGGTCACTGACTGCAATCGGCTCGGGACATGAATTGATGATGCCAGGAGGACAGGATACAGCTGGCACATATATATGAACTTGTGACAACTCAGCATTTCCACCAAATGGACCTGGAGAATAAATGAGGGCCCCATAGTTTGCAGTGCCTCTAACTTCACTCTTCACACTCTTTCACTGGGAAGTTATTGTCAGTTTGTACTCTGTCTTTTCCTTACCAAGAGTCTCTTGAAACATAAGAAAAAAAGAAAAAAAGAAAAGCCACATACTAAACCAAAACACTCTACATATTCCAGATGAAATTAGATAAAATTAGAGAGAGTTTTTGAAAATAAGTTTATTTTATGTCTACTCATTTTTCTGATAGTTTGTTTGAAAGTGTCACGCATGCATGCTAGTTATAAGCTGAATTATGTACTGGTAACAGATTAATAGCACTGTATTTAATCTGTATTAAAAAGCTTTGGCTGATATTAAAAACCTCAGAAGGGGGGTTTCAGAGTACACTGTGATGTAGCACAGCCGTGTCACAGATGCAAAAGTGAAATACTGGCACTGCGCAATGAGGTCAGTGTCCATATGCCCATTTGTTTCTTGACCTTTGTCAAGATTCCCAATAAAAATACCTCCATGTGGAATCTTTTATGATGTGAGCACTTGTCCACTAACATCTGGATGCAGGTCTCCCCGATTCAGTTCACACACAGTACGTTACAAAACACAGCCTAAAGGACCAAGTCTTCAAATGGCGCGGCAGTGCTCAAAGATTCAAGCAGAGACCTGAATTCTGTGCATCCCTGAGTTACCAGTTCCCTGAGTCGTAGAACACACGTGCAAAATCTGTGCAGCTGGGGCATTCAAATTCTAGTTTCCTCTGAACTAATCTAGAGTGAGGTAATAAGGCTTCCTAAAATGAGGTGGCTTGTATAATTTCTAACCCAAGTGAATATTAAAAAACTCCTGTGGAAGCAAGACCAGTGGAGTACAAACTGTCCTCCCGAATATGTCATTTGAATCAGTTCTGCTGATTGCTCTTTACTTTGTAAGAGGTTTTACAAGGCAGTGGTGAAGCCACAGAAAAGCCTGAACAATTACAGAATTAAGTGTACACATCTCAAACTGAATTTCAAGAATGGTTTCCACCCTATCTTAAAATAAATATCCATTATATGTAACACATCCATAATCAACCTGAAATACTATATATGATCCATTCAGATAGATACCAGTTAACCTCAAATTCCTCTTCTCTGACCCTACTTGCAAAAAATGCAAAATCCTATGAAACGAGAAAGGTAATCACCTATCTTAAATGACAACATGAAATTACTCTTGTTCACTTTCCTGTATAATTCTGTCTGACCTTTTGTGAAAGAACATTTCTAGGTGACTGTTTTTTGCTGGCCTCTTGAGTCTTGTACAAGTTTGTTCTTTCATCAACAACAGAACAAGAAGCAAATTTGAATCTGTTTCTGGTGCTGTAATATACAACAGAAAGTACATTCTCCTCAACTTAGACACACTGGGAAAACTCATCAAAATAAACAAAGCCATTTACTCTCAAGTCTCTACCTGTCAGGTAGATTTCACTAGAAGATAAATAAGAAAAGGCCTGCAGGCTTAATCACTGAACTAAAGCAAAATAGCCTCAACTGAAAAATGAAAGCATTTTGGTTATCAATTTACCAAAATATTTTACAGAATTTCCCAGTCCAAATATGTAATTCCCTAACCAGTTCTTTCAGGGATATTTTTACTAAAATGTTCATTTTTTAGTCTTTACAGATTTCAGGACGTTCATTAGAAGGAAAAAACACAGTAAAACTTACATTGACATTCCTTGCAGCACTTGCCATCCACATATGCCAGGGCAGAATTGAGTGGACAATCAGAGAAGGGGCAAACCAAAGCTTCACACTGCACAGTACCATTCTAGAAGAAAAAAAGACACTTAACTAACAGTTGCATTTAGCAAGAAAAGATTTTCCTCAAAGGTGTGAGTATGCAAGCTATTTTTAAGTACAGTAAACTCTGACAATACCCTCAAAAATATCTTAATGTGGTTCTTTTAATAGTGACATGCATAGAAACTACATCCTTAAAACACCATTCACAATGTTTTAGATGTGTATGATGTGCTTGAGAAGATAGTGATTTAAGTTTTTAGTGTTCTTGTTTGAGGCAAATCTTTTTGCAGCTAAAAATTTTTCTGCTAGTCAGCAGCAAAATGATAAATTATTATGAAATATAAAAGCCTCATAAAGCAATACTGTCTCCCAATTTTTACCTAAGAGTATATTTTTGAAATATTATTATGGCTGCAAGAAAAGTCTGAGACGAGATATATAATGCATTTAAAATGCTTTGAATGCATTTGTTAGGTGACATTCAGCAAGGTCTGATAATAGGGACTAAGAAATCTTCTACGCAACTACAAGCATTAAAAACAAAGCTAATACCCCTCTAGAAACAGACCAAAATGAAATTAGACACAAGGAGAATATCTTAGCAAAACACAGACAAGATCAGTAAGCTAATCTAAGTGCAGTACAGGGAATAGAAGCCTTTCCACCAATTTCTGATGCGTTTTGGATTAGGCACTTAATGAGTCTAAATGGAATTAATGAGTTTTAAATGAATGGACATTAACTAGGATACCATGGCCCAGTATTTGAAAGCATAGTTGCAACCATTTCTGGAGTCCTGATACTTTAGAAAGGCCTCCATATGCTTCACTTTTTTCCTTTCTTTTATTTATTTTTTTTTTTTTTTGATACACTAGAACTTGCATACAACCCTGACATTTTACTCTTTATTACTTATTGAGATGTAACCAAAGGAAACTAAATGGAAATCAGACACAAGGGATCTATTAAATCATTTGCTAAGAACAAAGATGTGTTTTTAGTGATAAAAGAACCAGGGAATTAATTACCCAGAGAAACTGTTTGCAATTCAATGCATGGGAATAACATGACAGAAAAATATATTGCATAGCATCTGCCTACATAGGCATAAAATCTGGAAGAGCGACATATGCTGGCACTGCTGAAATGATAGGAAAATGTATCAATTAATAGTATTCTGGATTTAGGATAGGTTTTCTATGACTTTGCTGTTTCTACCTAGCGTACACACTGGAAGTCTTCTCATTATTTGGACTCAGTAAAACTCTAATTAAAGCAAGCATTAGGGTTGCTGAGTCTCCAACTCCAATTGCAGCCATACCATGCAAGTGCAGTTCTTACAACCATCTGTCCATGATTCAAATTCTCTGTAGGTCGTGCCTTTCATTGTGCAGGTCCTTTCGCAGTAGCACTGATCCAACTTATTCATCCTCTGCTCAGCTTGGGACAGCTGTATACGTGGGTCACAAAAAGTGGGTTTTAGTTGGAACTCTCTCCTCACCAAGTGTGTAAACAAGAAAATGCATGTCTGATATGCAAAGATGATAAGATTGTTACTGTCAAATATGAAATAATTATATGATCATTCAGAGAAAAAAAAAGATTTAATGCATTCCATCTTTCACTAAAAACACCAGGGACATCATGGCATAAGGATTAAGGTTTAGATGATATGGTCTCTGATTTTTCATCTTTGTTTATGTGAACTGAGCAGGAATCTTGCTCTACATAAACTACTTAGAGGAGTAGGTTTTACAGAAAAGAATTGCAGTCTGAGTGGTGAGTTCAAAAACTGGAGGTAAAGTTAAAACTAACATGCTAGCAATTGTTCCTCCAGTTGAGCCAAGACATTTTTTGTAATTTGTATATCAAATTAACCAGGTGATTTCATTCCTGAAAACATCTTTGGAATGGACACTAAGAAATGCTTTAAATTGTATACGCTTACTGGCAACCATAAATGTTTTTTGCATGATCTTCCAAAAGCAGAAGGGTTCTCTGTTGCCTGCCTTGCATATAATTGATTTGAAAGTTCCCCCGGCAGCTCAGATTTAGAAAGATCTTGGACCAAGAAACCTTGCTGAAATAAGCACTGTAAGCATAGCAACCTGCTTCTGTCCACTTGTATTGCATAGCATTTTGCACATACACCCACATGCACATGCACACAAACACACAAATCATCTAAAATTAAGATTAAGGCAACTAAGCCTCAAAGTCCTCAGTTTTCCTATGCCATGCCTCCTAGGGAACATTACCTTAGCCGATGTTTTGGCTAAAATGTCTTGCAGCTCCATAATTTTCTGCACAAGTCCATGGAAGTCATTACAAGTCGGACATGCTAGAATTACAAATACATATTCACCAAAATAGATATACACAATAAGTTCAATCATGGTGATGTTTACAATCAATACACTGAAGGTCAAGATTTTAAGAAAGCTTGCAGGACAGAAATTAGTCAAGAGGCCTTTCATTTTACAGTGCAAGAATTAATAGACTTACTGCGATTAAGATCTGGGCATTGAGAAATAAATCCTTGAGGCATGACAAGTAATTGCACATCTTGCATTATCCCCTGTAAGTAGGGAGGAAAAAAAAAGTATTATTTTTATCTGTCAAAATTATGTTTTCCATTCACCACGCAAAACACTAAACCCCACAAACACTAAACCACACAGAAAACCTGCCTGACAAAAGTAATATTTATGAATACAGAGATAGAAGAATACAGAGAAAGTGAAGCAGGTGGATATACATGTACAGACATAGAGGATCATTTTTAAAGACATAAGATTAAATGTCGAGATATAATTATGTGACAAGAGTTGGTTGTTTTGAATTCATTGTTATTTTTAGTTAGCCACTGCAGGAAAGCTTGAAAATGACCTTTAAAAGTAATTTAAAAAACAGTTCCAGTGACTTTGAAACTCTTAAATAATATGCTAATTTTTCACTAAACTGCAACTGTCAAATAGAAGTGAAGATTAAAGAAATGTGACTTGGGAAAAACATTCATGCAAACCCTTTATGACCTTGTTGTGGATCTCTTCATAAAGCAAGCAGAACGCTAGGAAACTACCTATCTGTCACACAGCTGCAGAGCTGCATGTTGGCAAGAATTTAAGAGAATAGGAAGTTCAGCATGAAATTTAAACATGCCATCTGGAAATGCCCCATTTCACCCAGAAGAACAGATCACATGCTTACAGGCAGAATTTACATGCCTCCTTAGACACTGAGATATAATTAGCTTTGCTCCTCTTTTAAAACAAAGGCCAAACATCCATTTAAAAATGAGCCATCCTATCATACATGCCCCAGAGGTCCCTTTCATCCATGACTCCTTCCCTGTATCTGATACTCATTCTTAGAAGAGAAAGCAGACTGATTAGCATGCTTATGAAAGGAATATTTCAGGACACAAAGAACAATATAAACTAAATGCAAAAGGTCATTTCATCCAATAAAGGATTCAGTATCCTTATTACAAAGGCAAAGAGACAAATTTTTGACCTCATGTGCTTGATTCGGGCAGCCTCAGTGGCCTGTGGGACAAGCCTACTTTTTCCATTAAAAGCAAAGCAACGTTTCAGGGCAACTGGATGCTGCTCCATGCCACACAAGGAGGTGCTGTTATTAGCTAGCAGTAACACAGGTAGGGCTACGGGAGGACTTCACATCAGGACCTCCCAGAGCACCTGGGCTGGAAATCAGGAGCAAAGACCTTTTGATGAGCACCCTTATTTTCAGCTCCTGGTGGTCACCCTGCTTCCCTGTCCTTCTCAGCAGCGAAGTTCAAACTCACATCAACTGTTATGTTGATGGAACTTTCCTGAAAAGTTCCCTAAGTTCTTTCCTGAGGAGCTTAACACACATCTTTTTCTAATTACGCAGTCAAGTGTTTGAGTCACTTATCCATTAATTAACAGTAAAGTTCCTTTCCTATGTAAGGACCTTCATTTGTCACCCATCAGCTGTGATGCAACTCAGGGTCTGCCACTCACCAGGAATTCTTCTTCATCCTCCTTAGCAACAGAGAGCTGTGACATTTAGGCTACCCGGGCTCCCAAATCAGGAATTTTTGACAGTACCTGAAAGGCTGGGCACAGGCTCCTACGCTAAAGCACCACTGGCTCTCAGATACCTACAGACATCACATAGTACCATAAAGCAGGCAGCCAGAATTGCCCTCTCAGATTTAAGCACCTAAAAATGGCACAGATATGAATATATTGCATGGTGAATATGTCTAAAATCTTTGGATACTGTTTTAGTGGAGAAAGATTAGGTCCAAAATGAAAAACAGCCAAATAAAACATTTCCCAGAGTGACTAATGATTTTGGGTGCCTTGCTATACAAACAAGCATTTGAGATGCACTCAAAGCAGCCTGATTTTCAGAAGGATCTAAGAACCTGGACCTCTGAAAAGCAGATCAGTAGATGTCCCACAGTGTGTGTCTAAAAATACAGGTGCTCCAAAACAGTAAGGCTGATTGAGAATAGTCTTGTGGGCATTTTATAGACAACAGTGTCCATAAAATGTTGTCCATATGGAGCTGTGACATGTAGGCTACCTGGGCTCCCTGGTAGCCACTTTACGGACAACATTTTCAGATGTGGTCAGATCATTTTTAACGCATTACACTGAAGAAATCAATTAGAACATTTGTATTTTTTAGTGTTATCTTAACAACTATCAATTCCTTACTGTATTTCTGTGAAATTGACTTGTATTTGCAATTGAGGCACAGCTCTCCCTGTTTTTATCTTTCATTTTATCTTTCATAAGAAACAAACAAATACCGTCCACAAGTGGAGTACTTATTTTGCTACACTAAATCATCTGTGACCAAATTGCAGTGACTATGATATGGAAAAGAAGAATTTAATCAAGCCAAGAATTGGGAAGACAAATAAAAGTGATATTAAACAATATATTAATTATAAACACAGAGTAGAGGAAGTGTGTCTGAAATCAATTCATCCATTTGAATTGATATTTGCTGATTTTATTCTGATATTCAATTGTTTGTTTAAGCCAGAAATATGCTTTTGCAACTCATTTACCATGCATCCTCTCAATCTTCCGCAGGAAAAGGAATCACATACTAAAGTGAAAAATAAGAACAAACTCATGCTTCAGTTTTCAATTCTGTGTGCTTCACTAGATCTCCATACCTTCTACTGATCAGGAATATAAAGTACCATTTGAGTACAGAGTACAGTATTTCAACACCTAAAAACTGATTTTAGCACAAAAGCACAGAATTTGCAGCAGGAGTCACAGTGTTTTATCCTGGAAAAGATTTAGCAGGCCATATTTAACAGTGTGATTGGCCCTGTGACAAGACATCAATTACACTTTGCAGCTCAGGTAAAGGATACCGGGGGGGAAGGTAAATGGGAGTGCAGCGCTGCAAGGCACCCACGAGGATGTCATCATTTGTTAAAGCAGCTCCCGAGACACCTGAAGCCAAAGCACAGACAGTGGCTGTGACCAATGAATGCTACATAAGGGACTCGGGAGTTATAAAATTTACACTCCGATCCAAAGAGAATTCACTTCAACCTTGCTATGCACAAGGTTCTTGCTACGTATACCCACATTAAAGACAACACAGTAAGCAAAAAGCCTGTTCGTGCTTTTTTTTCCTCTGAGGGAAGCAGCATTCTCTTCATTGATGCTAGTCATCTTATTCATTTCTAATCCCAGAAGATGTTATGACACCACAGCGATTGGTATGTTAAAAAAACATTAATTAATTAATTAATTAATAATAATAATAATAATGAAACTAAGTCCTCCAGACAGATGAAATAATATTTAGAGTGGGGGAATGCATCTAGCTGTGGAACAGACAATAACCTGACTATCTATTTCCTATGATTTTTTATCACTTGGCCATTGACTTTTCCAACGTTTAAATTGCTCTCGGCAATGGCTTTTGGCAAAACTGAGCCTTATATGTCTGGCTAGTTTTACCTATTTAGGGAAATCCAGTTTGATGGAAACACAACTGAACGAGTGGCTGACAAGAAGTTTGCTGCATACGACACACCATGCATTAAGAAGTGCAATATGATTACCAATAAGTTGTTTTCAACCTACTCTAACAAACTGAACATTTCTTTCCAATGAATGCTTTATTTCTGCTGAGTCCTTCCAACAGACAATCCTCCACATACATGAGTCTCACCTTCCTTGTTCCACCCAGACCCCAGCTGCAGAAGTAGCATGGCCAGCATCACCTTGCATCCCATCTACCTGTCTTTGTCAGTAAGACTAAACTTAACCCTGCTGAACGAACCCAAACCAGCCTCAGTTAACAGATCCTTCATATCACAGAGTATTTGCCTCAGGGAAGAATAAGCTGAAGTCATTTTATCCAAATTCACTTTTTTCCTTTCAAGGAGTGCATACCTTAAAATAGCCATGTGCATTATTCCTCTGTCCCAACCAAAAGGTTGTACCTGTAGGTAAGTCCATGAAGGGCTTCTCCACAACTCTTTCATAAATTCTGTTGAAGGGCAAGGAAAACAAAACAAAAAAAAAAACACCTCAAGTTGTTATTTCATTTACTCAGAGCTACAATGTCCCAAATGTGACTTATTATGAATCAACACTGTTTACTTACTTATTGCAATCCACATGTAAAATCAAGTGAGAGGCACTGATTGCTAGGGAAAGCCTGTGCCACTTATCATCTGCCAAAATATACGGGAACACTTCCGTGTGGGAGCGATGGCTGCCTGAACGATAATGCAACCTGATTTCATTTCGATGACCGCTGCTTTCCAGTTCCAGGTACCTACACCAAAATGCAACATTTCATGAACCACTTTTAACAGCACAGTGACATTTTACATCACACGACTTCTCATTATCATACTGCAGAGGAGGTCAAAACAGAGCAGGACAGAAGTCAACACTCTACAGATCCTGTACCTCTTTCTGAATAACATCCAACATGCATTAAGCACAAAGCTAATTATTTTTCCCCTTTAACAGTATTTTTCATAACATAGTCTCACTGGAAAAATAGCTATCCTATCAAAAATAACTGCATCATATCCTGAAAGGGCAGTAGAGATACTCCAAATGCATGAACACATACTAAAGTCAGCAGCAAGTGCTGTGGTAAAGACATCATTAGCCATTACTGGGGACACAAGCAAGAAGGGAGGATAAATGCTTATTTGCTTTGGGATACTAACTCCTCTTTTTGTAACAAAATTTCTCCAAAGAAATCCAAAAATCAAGAAGTGTTCAATACATATGTGGCATTTGTTGTACACATATAAGGTTTAAAAGGCATATTGTGGGTATACCAAGATGGGTGCAACATATACCCCACCTTTGTTGACAATAAACAAAACTTTGCTGGCAAAAAGAATTTAAAATTCTAAATCTCTTCTAAATACTAGAGTTTCTCATTTTAAAGTCCCTCCCTTCTCCAGTGTTTTTAAAACAAGAAAAATAAACACAGACAGAAATGGAAATTCTCCAATAATCATATGCATTCTACAATATTCTAAAACTCTACAAGAGCAAGGAGAACACAGTACATTGTGAACTTCAAAACACTTCAGTGAATGCACACTTCAGTTTTGCTACTACACCTTCATTCAAGCATGGTGGTGGGTTATTAATCTGTGTGCACGTGGGTTTTACAATGATGCATTTTGTTAAAAAAACAGACAAAATTACTGTAGCTGTCAAGTGTGCAGATGAGGACACCACATAAAAACAGTTTTGCACTAGACGCTTAAGATGAAGAGCCATCTTGTATAAGATAGTTTTGATTAGCTCTTGAAGGCTGGACTCACTGCACCTCTGTCCTGCCTTCGAGGTCTTTTACAGTAAAGTGAGTCTAGCAACAAGGCTTCTGCAAAACTGGCATGTGGCAGCTTCCCCTTTTTCCCTAATATTGAAGTATTAACAAAGCAGTTAAGTAAATTCAGCAGTAAGTTTTATAGTCTGAGATAATTTCACAGAATCACAGAATGGTTCAGATTGGAAGGGACCTCCAGAGATCATGTAGTCCAACCCCCCTGCTCAAGCAGGGACACCTAGAGCATGTGGCACAGGGTGGCATCCAGATGGGTTTGGAAGATCTCCAGAGAAGGAGACAACCTCTCTGGGCAGCCTGTTCCAGGGCTCTGACATCCTCACAGGAAAGAAGCTCTTCCTCACATGGAGATGGAACTTCCTGTGTTTCAATTTGTGCCAATTACCCCTTGTCCTATCACTGGCCACCACCAAGAGGAGTTTGGCCCCATCCTCTTTACACTCTCCCCTCAAGTATTTGTACATGTTGTTCAGGTCCCCTCTCAATCTTCTCTTCTCTAGGCTAAATAGGCCCAGCTCACTTAGTCTTTCCTCATAGGATAGATGTTCCAGTCCCTTAATCATTTTGTCGCTCTACACTGGACCCTCTCTAGAAGCTCAATGTCCTTCTTGTACCGTGGAGCCCAGAACTGCACACAATGCTCCAGGTGCGGCCTCACCAGACCTGAGTAGAGGGGAGATAATTTACCATATCATGTTCCCAAAATAATGTTTTCATTGGCAAGGAGTGTAAACTAATTGAAGGATTGGCAAAAATAAATAAATAAAAATAAAAAATAAATAGGCAAAGGAAAAACAAAAGGAAAACACACATCCAATAGCAACAGGGCATCAGTCAACAACCTCCTTCACACCTCAAGCCATTGCAAACGATGGCTACCACAGCAGTAAGCAAATCCTGCAGTCTTGGTACAGATGAAGCTGTTGGAGCACACTGCACTGCACTGCCAGCATGATCAGCAAGGCATTCTATGGTTTTTTTCATGGTGTGATAACATGACATTCAGGAGACAAAGCCTTCCCCTCGTCTTCCCCCGGCTCTGTCCCCCCCCCACCAATTGGAAGCTAGAACTTCTAGTGTTTTAAAATTTTAAACATGAGTTTCTACTCAGTGTTGCATCCTTTGAAACAACATGGCATCAAATTATCTTCAGATTAATTTTAAATGCTAAGCAGTACCTGCATTATAGCTGCAAAAACCTAGTCCTTGTCTCTCACTACACTGTTTGGCTTTACTCTCTTTGCCCTTTTCCCTGATTACCCTACAGCTCTAGCCAGAGGACTGAGAGCTTAACCAGAGTGACTCAGTGCTAGTCTTCAGTTTTCCAGATAACTTTGTAGCATTTACCAAATGCACAGTGAGCAGCAAACTACCAGTTCAGTTTTTGTACATTACTTTTTCAAACATATTTTTAGAGCTGGACAGGAATTTTCTGACATGAAATACTTCTGTTCAACAAAGCAAATTCATTAAAACCAAGTCTTCTGATAGAAACAAATGTTCAAGCAGCAAGATTTGTGACCAGAAAGGAATATTTATTAAAACCAGAGAAATGCTGAGAATTTGAACCTGTATTTCCCACACAACATGGACCTGCAACTAGAAGGTAAAACCAATCGACCTGATGAGGCTCTTCCCTTTCCTAGAATTCATTAATCATTAAACAAAAACAATAAATCAGGTAAAACAGGGACCTAAACTCCGTAAGTTGGTCTCAAGTGCTATAAATAAAGCCAATATTTTGGGGACAGTCCTTGACCCAGGCTGTTTCACAAACCATGTCCTAGCATCATCTTGAAAGGTCCAAAGGAGGTTTGGCAGACAAAACCATGCCAATGAGGATGCTAACACTTATACAAACGAGACAACAGCAGGCCAGTGCTCAAAGCTTGAGCCCTGTTTTTACTAGCATAGCCACGGCCAAGCACTGTGAAGCTTTTTCCTGCACTAAAGAAAATAAAGCTACTCAGGACAGTTATCTCGGATGCAAGTATCCAAGTCTTTCTTCCAAATCAGAGAGACTAATGCATTAATGGTGCAAGGAAAACACCTCCAAGTACTCCAGCCAATGTGTTCACCTCTTTCACTGTGTATTCCACCCCTGCCACAACTCCCTCTCCCAAAAAGGCCAACCATCTTCCAGCTCGAACAATACTTGCCACTCTGGACATCTATGGGGCACAGACAGCTGGAGAATGGGAGGTTTCCCTCCTGACATGAACAGGAGATTGAGCCCCACGCTGGCACATGCATCCAAGATCATTGTCCACAGAGACTGTTCATGTAAGAGGCTCTGTTTGTACACGTTCACCTGCACAAATCTTCCTGGATACCACAGAGCACTGCACCTTCTTTCTGGCCACAAAAGAACACCTAGCACCAGGCAGTAGTTGGGAAAGCAAGAGCTGCAATGCCTTAAGGCAGAGGGAACTGGGAAAGAGTCACACTCCAGGTCGCTCAAATCTTTGGCCATCAAAGTTTGTCAAATCAAAGTTTGTATGTGATTCAAGCTAATAAAGCACATGGAAGAAAAAATATGCAGATAAGATCTTATGTCTATCAAGATCGTGCAGTCCCTCTCCTCTGACTTCAGTGGGGCTGCTGTGATCCAGAAAACTTTGCTGGCATTGAAGGCAAGAACTTGCTTCCTTCATCTGAGGGATCTTTCTGCCACCTCCTAAATTCTCAGCTGAGCTATACTCCTGAATCAGGGATGCAAAATCCTGCCTTTCCCACCTGCAGAGTCTCAGAGCTTCTGCTGAGCTTAGAGCTATGATCCAAAGGCCCCTGGCTGTCACAGAAGCAAGAAATCAGGGACTCTGTAATCCCACAGCTGACAAGGGGCTCCCAGCCAGCCTTCCCCCAGCACTGGCAAGAACTCTGCAGGAGCCAGAGGCAGGAGCTGGGATCCTGCTGAGCTCCCCATAGCAGTCCGAGGGGAGACATTCTCCTGAAAAATGCTGCTTTGGTGTTGCAAGAATTCAAAGGTAGTGCTGGGGCACATTGTCCACACTGTCCCAGTTTGAGCTGCGGCTATGAAATCAAATTAAATTCCAAACTCAGGAAATTCTGTTTCAAACAGAATCCTTCTCTTTTAGCAATTGCTCTCATGCCTCCTGTTTACCTCACTAGCCCCATTTATCAATACCTTTTTTTCCCTTTCAGTTCTATCATACCATCTCATTAATGTCAACGTTGCCTCTCTTGCCTTTTCTACCAAAATCAAGGAGTGAAGAGAGTCTCTCAGATCAAACACTGTAAGAAGAAATGGAAGAAACTTTCTTGCCCTCTGTGACTCCTTTTCTTGGCAGAGTTTCTCCAGGGACAGCAAAATGACTGCAACCCCAGTGAACAGTATACTGTTCAGTTCCCAATATATATTAGTGAAAGCAAACAATTTCAATGCAGCTCCTCCTCTTTCCTGCCCTGACAAAATAAAGATTTGTTTGTTAGTTATTTGCTAATAGAAACCCTTTCAAACAACAGAAGAAGGATGAGAGCTGTCAAAATTCACATTTCAACTCTCTATTTCATCTGTACTTACAACGTCATAGACCAGGACAAATCTTTCATCCCTTATTCAAGTAAATCTGTCACTAGCCTTAAAGACTACAAACTGCAAGGACTGGTCTCACAGGAGTGTTTTGGAACAAGTCCTCACACAAGTCACATTGGATTAGTTGGTACTGTAACAATTTACATCAACAGACAGACTGACCTAACTTGACTTAGCGGAAGTTACAGTAAGTTACTTCTAACAGGGCTACATCCACTAAGTCCAACAATTTACACCTCACTGCCAACAGTTTTGTATTGTCAGGAGGCATAGACTAACTGAAGCAAAGAAAACAGGCTACAGTGACAGGGCATCAATCAATTTAATAACCTCCTTTATAAACAGCACTAAGTAATAGGTCATTCCAAATGTTATGAAGAGGTTAAACAACATAACACAAAGCCTTTCAACTGCATGTCAAACATTTCCATTCAATCACATACTTAGGACAGAAGAATCTCCCAAACAAAAACCAGGCACCTTTCTCTTCTGGGGTAAAGAGCCAAATTGTCAGTGGCTACAAAAAGCGTCTTTTGTCTCACTCATTCTTCAGCGCTCCAAAGACATCAGAATGAAAATGAAAAGAGCAAAGAAAATAGTTTTTTTCTGGACACTTGTGATGACACAAGAAAACTTTATCAGAAGGAAACATGGGTGACTAAGAGCTCTAAAGTGCTGGAGCAAATCATTTCAAAGCAACTGATTATATTTTAAAGAGAGTTTAAAGGTTAATTACTATTACAATAGTAAGAAACAGCAACTAAGAATTACTATAAGAAAAAGAATAGAGCATTATATCCATGCACTCTCTCTCAAAGAGCTCTGGTGCGTCTACAGATAACGGTTTAGAAATCAGAAAGACCCTGGGACTTTTCTGGGCATAGGAAACTGCCACATATCCTTAACATTCCAAAATGAATCCCATGCTGTTCTCGCTGCTGCAAGTTACTGGGACAGGGAACAGCGCACAAGAAAACCAGCATAACTGCAGTGAAGATTTTCCTCAATATAATGTGTCCACAGCAAGTTTGTCAGATAGAAGAGATGCAATAATCTAGAAATACCAGCACTCATATATCAAAAGCAGGGAACAGAGTTTCAGGGCTACTCTAATATGGTAGTCAAATGCTACAATGAAATTTATGCATCAGGACAGATGTTACCTCTGGCAATTTATCTCCTTGCATATACAGGAAATAGCTTCAGATAATTTTCTCCTAGACACTGAAAGAGTCAAACCACTGTACAGTACTGCACATTTGACAACAGCTAATCATGAGGTGTTGGGAAAACAAAGGCTACGTAAGGCAGTAATTGAATGAATTAGCAGATATATGCAATTAAACCTAGGAAATGCCTCTCCACAGTGGTTTATTGATTTTAGTACTTTATTTCAGGATGAAAAATAGCACATTAGCTAAAGGAAAGATTGGTTAAACGACAATCCAATGATCTTACCTTTAAGGTCCCTAAAATGCAGCATTTTAAAAAGAAATGAATATAACATTGGCTGCATAAAGCCATCTAATATGGAAGGAGGAAAAAGCTTTGATACGTCATTCCATTGTTATGACCTAAATGAAAATATATGGTGAGATAGCGGGGCCTGACAAACTAGAACCTTGCCACAGATTCAAGTTCTCTCCACCAATTCTTTTATCAAGAAGATGAGATGAATTCAGAAGTGAAGATAAAAATACAACTTAAACCAAATGCAGCAATCAGGGCTTCACAGTGTCTGCACTCAGACTGAAGGCATCACTTTGTAAACATCATTCAAAATATTTACCCTGCTATTGGAAAGTAGAATGGGTTTTAGACTGTACACTATGTAGTCAAGATGATGCTTTCAAGTAAACCTTCATAACTTCCTTGTTTCAAATATATGCCATACACATACGTGCCTGGAAATAAATATTTAGCTTGAACAGTTTGAACAGTTTGAACAGTTACCGTCATGCAGTATTTTCTTGAAAGTATCTCTTCCAAGCTATATCCAAGCTACAACTGTCTGAACACTCTCTGGGTGCTCTGGTCAGTGAGGGAAAAGTTCTCTATGGCAGAATACAGGTAAAGTAGATAAGAATTGTTACAGTTTCATGTCCTTCCCCTTTAAAATCAGTTTAAAAAATTTTTCAAAGTGTTAAAGAATAATGATGATAAAAGCAGAAAGACCGCTTCAATATTCAATTAGTGAAATAAAAATAAGAGCATTTAGTGGAGTAGAATAAGATGACAATATCTCCAGTAAATCCCTCAGAAAGTTGCTCTTTATGACAGCAACAGTCTGGCCCTACCAAACACTTGAGCCTCAGATTTACCTGGACAATTTCTGCACCCCAGGGCAGTATTCACCACATGGAGTGGGAGAGAATTTCACAAGAGTGATCCTGGCAAATCTTAAGTTTCTGCATAGCTGTATCTCAGTGGAAGCATTCATTATGGTTTATCTTTGAAAGGAAAGAAGAGGAACAAAAAAAAATTTAAACCCAATAATACTAGACAGCTTACTTGTCAATCAAGCATGTTATTTTAAGTTATAAAATTAAGAGGTAACTAGGAGATGTCTTCAATTGTCTTAAATTAGCATATTTCACTGAAGTCCCTAGAGCTATGCAAAGGAGGATGAGTTTCTACTCCCATTCATTTTGCAAAAATGGAGGAAGTATTGTCCAAGACATTGAATCAATGAACATACCTTTGCCCAGTTTTCACACAAACATCTTGATTTTCCTTTACCTAGCTATTACAACCTTTAGAACCACAGTAAAATAAAATATGGAAAAAGCTCCTTTTACCTTCCTATTTTCTCACCATCCTCTATCTATCATCCTATATTCTCATTGCAGAAATGCAAGACCTAGTACTGATTCTTGTAAAGAAACACAGCGTGGGCTAACTCTATCCTGCAGCACAAGAGTTAAATACCAGTGCAACTTTTTCCTTCACAGCAGTTGTACAAGGCCACTTGTGTCGCTGCTTCTTCCTGTGGCAAGGACTTTTTAAAGAGTTCTCCAGAAGTTGTTTAAGGACTAAGGACTCTTACACACAAAGACAGAAAGGGGCAAGCTCAAGGAGAAATGAAACTAGATGATGAAAAGAGAGGAAAATCTGACCCTGAAGCAGCAGTTACTCAGTGCAAACCTTATAAGGGTTTCCTTTTAACTCCTAAATGTGGCTACTTTTATTCTCATTCGTAAAGGAAAATGGGACCCATAAAAGATACTAAACAGGAGTTATAGATGCTAGTCTAATTACAGTATCATCAGCACTGAACTAAGTCAGCCCTCAGTTTTGCACAGTAAATTAGACAAATACCATTATGGCACAGAGAGTATTTTGTACATCCTAGTGTTGCATAGTAGAAACTGTTTATTAGAAGCCTAAAGGGCACATCTAATTTTACAGTCACAAATTCTCTCTCACTGTACTCTTGTTGATATTGATAGGTCTAATCTAATCCCATTACGCCTAGTGGAAATCTTTGTTTTCTTTAGTAGGTCTAAAACTCATTTTTAAAACAATTCAGGTTTCTTATTCATCAAATTACATAATAATCTCAAAGAGAATGCAATGAAATATTCAAAAAAGATTCTTCTTTAGTTACTTTATCTAACCTGCTCTGCAGAACGAATCCTTATTAGCATACATAATCTTGTAGGTCCTTTTCTCCTTTCTTTACTCGCCAAAGGTTTGCAAGAAGCCCCAAAACATAAAACACACAACTCCAGAAAAAACCTGTGAACCTGGACAGCACTTAATAGCAGTGAGATAAAGAACACACTGGCTAGATTGTGCTAGGATTTTTTTTTTCAACAGAGTCTGACCTAGGTATTATCTTCAGTTTTTATGCATCTATAATTTTAATTTAGAAACTTAGAGTCAAAAGGCCTCAAAAATGATCAGCGATGCCATTAAGTTATTCATTCATAGATAAAATACCTACTTAAACAATGCAAACATTTGTTTCAGTTAGAAACATTGAAAAAATGTAGGCTTACAGCTTTTCATTACAAACATTAGAAATTCAAGGAAGTGGATAAACAGGAGGAAGCAATGAAAACGTAGCCACAAAAACCTACAAATATTTAAGTTTTGATTGAATTTTCTTGAAAAGGTAAAGGATGTAATTGCTATATTGTGATAAACATAAGAGTATACCAATATGCATTCAATAGATTTTCAGAGTCCTATTTGTCAACCTTTCTACAACCATGTTTTAAATAAGCATAAGCAGATGATACAGTTGGACAGATTCCAGTCACTAACTGTTCTGTTCGTACGGCCACGTGATCTGGAAACAAACACTGCCTTTACCCTCTCCTCTTCCCTGTTCCGACTGCAATCCAATGGGTTCTGAATCTCATAAGACCGCCAGCAGGTCTGTTTGTCCAGTCTTACTGCAAGGACTGGTTGTTTTCCCAAGGGATACCTCAAGCCACATGGCTCTTCTGTGATATAATAAATCAATAAACATCAACTAGGAGGCATTCGAGCACTCCTCTAATGCTTAAAGATGCTGCTATAAACTTGGCATAATGATCCTTGGGTTTTGTTTGTTTGGTTTTTAAGATTTTGAAGAAGATGAGACCTCTGGGAAATAGTGCAAAGACACTACTGTACCATCTAGACCAAAACTGACACCTATTAATGAAAACTTGTACACTCATAAGAGCGACAATTATTTTGCTTTTCCTCAAACACCTCCCTTTGCCTTAATTTTTCTTTTATTTTGGCAGGAAGACTGTTAAGAAAATGTATTATGGGACCTAAAACCTAATGCAGAGATCATCTGCTGCTTGTGCAGATAACTGCTTAGAAGGTGCACATTCTTAAACTCCTTTTTTACTCCTTTTTCTGTGTTACAGAATCACAGGATGGTTATCTTCAATAGCAGCTACTCGGATGCATATATAAAGAATAACTCCTATCTCTAGCAGTTGTTATCCTATCATAATGAATGAATCCTCCAATGCTCAGTGTCATTTGCCTTAGTCCTTTAAAGCCCAACAGAATTCCCAGTTAAGTACTCTACCATTTACTGCAAGTGTATGCCTACAACTTAGAAGAATTAAAAAATAAAAATTAAGAAAAATAAAGACTGACACGCACTCCTTTTTGGCAGTGTTAAAAATTAGCTGGTGAGAAGTGCACTGATGGGGCCAGGGCCACAGGCTTTGCAAATCAGTGATATGACTGAGTTTTACACCGGCCCAGAACGTGGTTCTTAACTGGAGAGAACTGGCTTTTCATGCCCTTAGTGGCAAGAGACATCTAAAGAGTGACGGCTGTTCCACTTTTACTGGGCAGATTTGGATATGTGAATTTTTATGAACTGGTATGATACACATACACACACAAAGAATAAGTATTTGTAAGCAACCTGCTACACACCAGTTTTTTTAATTTATGTTCAACTTTTGACTGCACAAACATACACTTTCATTTACTAGCATACAGGTAGCCGTACTTACCTGTGATCTAAATGATGAATAGAAAGAATAACCCCTGAATTTAAATGGGCTTGCTTTAAGGTCACCAAGACTGTGAATTCATACTTATTTCTTAACTTCTGAAAAAAAATTTCAGCTGTTTCTGGAGATGCCTTTACACTTCTTGAAGTATCTAAAAGAAAAACAATACAGAAAAAACTCAGGATACAGTATTATTTTACTTTACACCATCAACGGAAAAAACTGACAAAATAACAAGCTACACCTTGGTAGTACAATGAACAGACAGGTAAAAGCAGAGACAAAAGTATTTTAAACACCAGATCTTACATCAAATGACAGTCATTTCAATTAAATATAGATATATATACACATCCATTTTGTTTTGCTTTTCTCTTTTTTTTTTTTTTTGTTAAAGACAAGGTCGTAGGCATTTTACCCTCTCCAAGGATGGCCATACGTACCTTTTATGTCCATGCAAAACAGTGTCTAGCAGCACAGCTCCCTCTATACCTTGTTGCACACAGTGATGACACTGGATATGAGTCTAAACTCTGAAATGGGACCACAGCAACTATTTTATGACATCTACAAAAATGCTATGTTTAATATCTATGCACAATTAATTAAAAAAAAAAGCAACATCTCTTGGGGGGCAATTTACTCAGCTTTAAGTAAGATTTATAAATGAGCTCTAAAATTCGCCATGTCTCAAAATATATTGTCAAAAATTAATCACTGTTACTCCAGTTGTGCAATAACGTTGCTGCTGCTTGCACAGGATGTCATGTACATTTGTCACACAGTAATTGCATACACACAAAAAAACGATTTTGCTTTTAAGAGCCCCCACACAAAGGAGACTGAAACGATTCTTCTGCTGGATTTGCATAGAAGATAAGAACACAGAAGGTGCAACCTTCAGCTCTCTGGAGAGATCATTTACTAAATAAGATGTCAAATGTAAGAAAAACAATTCCCAGATTTTCCACAATACATTATACTAGAAAAAAAATAATATATGTTTTTAATGCATAAAATCAATTCATTAGAGTGTGTAATCAGCTGTGTAGCAACTAAATCAATTCCTAAGCTTCCTGTCGTTGCAATCTGACCATCCAGCTCCATCCCAGGGACGCCACTAGGGAAGGAGCAAGCAGGGAGCTCACCGCAATAGAAGCCGTGAGTTTCTCGTGGCAGAGCTGGAGCTGAGCTCTCAGCACGTGCTGTTCCAAAGGCACGTGTTTATACTTTAGCCATATCTATAATAATGCTATTCTGTATGGACAGCTAACAGTTTATTGTGGTTTATACAACAGGAATATTTTGTAATATATGTTTAAGAAAGGCAGTAAGTTCTACACCTCAGAAGCCCTAGCTGATTTCCTACATGGTATCACCGCAGGCTGAACTGGATCCATTTTCCTTTACAAAGGAGAATCCAAAGGTGAAGGGAAAACAAAAAAGGAGAAAGCACTTCAAAGCTCTTTTTTTGTGAAACTTCACGTCTTTTCTACTGTGGATTGTGCAACTCCCTCACTGCAGCAGACATCCATGGTATTTTAATGGAACTGTTAATAAATTATAAAGCAACTCAAATACAATTACATCAAAGCGTTCACTTCTAGCCAAGGGACACTAACAGAGTGGAATGACATCGGTTTGCATGCCGGAAGATCGTTTAATTGCATTAACAATTTCAACAATATAAACAGTCCATTCCCACCAGAGCGAGCAGAGAAGGACACACGTGGAACATATTCTCTAATCACTATCACGAGACCTTCTGCACTCACGTTCTTAGCAGCAACTTCCCTATGGGGATACAGGAAAGTGCAAACATGGAACTCACTTGAGAGCAGATAGGGGCCAATTTTTAATATCCTCCAAGCCTGTCAGCAGGTTGTCACCTTAGGAAGCCCAGCCATTTTCCTTTTCCATTGCAAGTTGTTGTAATGTGGTTGTGAACCCCAAACCAGACAGTGTTAAGGGCTCTAATTACACGTTTACACTGAAACTAAAACAATCTCATTTTGATAGATGAATGAAGATCTGATGAGGTGTCATAAAACTTTATGTGTTCGCATGCAACATGCAGCAAGTGCTAGGTATTTACGGAGCATTTAGTATGCAGTTGAAATTAAACTCCAGGCTACAGCCAAATCTCTAAGAAGAGGCTGCCTGTGATGCCCTGTCCCTCCTCATCTCCATCCCCAGCTCTTTGTTTCTGCTGCTCCCCTAGGGTAGCTCCCCACAGCACGTTCAGCAGAACTAAACACCCGAGCATTTCTTTGCTGCAGTCCAAGACGGCTGCTCTACCTTGTGGAAGGGAATTAGAAGATAATTAGAAGATAAGAATGAATTCAGCTAAGTTTGAACACAGTAGTTGAGGAGAGTTTCCATGATGGAGTTCCAGAAGGGATGCTGACAAGCTCTGGGAAGTGGTCATTCCTTTGCCTCTTACCTATAAGAGCTCAAGGATTGTTGCAAACATAGGAACTATATCGGCACACTAAGCCAGCTATAGTTTTCTTAGTTTTCTTTTTTTTTCTTTTCTTTTTTTTTTTTTTTGGAAACAGAAAAAGGTTAAAGGCAAGTCATTCATTACAGATATTTTCTAGATTGCGATAAAATCTAAGATTTTAAAAGGAATCTTCTCTTAAGAACTGGTATGCTTTTAAGTGCATCTGAAGTTAAGTGCATAGTATGAACTGAACCACAGAGACCTTAAACATCTGCAGAAGTACCTCGGAAGGGGGGATTCTGATTAATTGGGCTCCACAGTTCCAGCTTCATGCGCACACAGCCATCTTTTAACAGCAGCATCTATAAATCAATTCTGTATCTGACCAAGTTCGCTGAATTGCCCAAATTTAATTCAAGTGCTTTGTGAGCAAAGAAGGGCTGCAGGGTAAAAACAGCCTCAAGAACACAAGGCTAGCTCGGTTTTGCTTTATTTTCCTACAGTATTTGGAAACAGTCATATGCATAAACTCAGTGTCACTTCTCCTTATTAAAATTTTGGGTAATGTTTTCTTAACTAGCACATTCACCCAGCCTACAAGAAGCAACAATAGCTGAGACTGTTTTCATTGTGCTTTTATGTAAGTAGCCTCTCCCGGCTAAAGAGGCAGAATGGGAAGCCAATCCAACTGCAGACTCTTTAGTTCCTTTATATACCTGACTATTGGAACTGATGCGTATGACATTAGTTGATAAAACATTTGTTCATTCTTTCCCATTATGTTGCCACACATTTCATCAAGAACAGCGAAAGAGGAGCAGCTGTAACTTTTCAAAACTGCTTAACCTGAAGCTTGGAAGGAAGAAGATTTTTTCAGTGCTACCACAAAAGACTAAAACCAAACAAACAGGACTGACTTGAAGCCAAACCATTGCATCAAATAAAAGCAATGGCAAGAGCGTCGGTGTGTTCTTGCAGGAGGTTCCCACCACCTTTTCTCTGCATCAACATATTGGATGTGTCATCCAGAAAGGGTTACGGTCCAGCTTAAAACAGGCTGGCCTAGGCTGTACATGTAAAGCCTCAGAACAACACCCTGACCTAAGAGACTGCACAAGGACCTGTCTCTGAAAACTCATGTTCTCTAATTATATTGACTATTTATACTGATAGCCTCCAAAAAAGATTAGTCATATTACTTCCAGCCAAAACTCTGACTACAAGCTATATATTTGACTGTATGTTACATGTAATATAAAAAAAAAAAAAAAAAGCCATTTTGGTATAGCTTAAGACATGTCCTGTGGGGGAGAAGGGGCAAGGGAGGGGCAAGGGGACTTCACACGGGGACATGTGTACTTGATCCCGGCCTGCAGTTACTAAATCATTATTAAGCACCCACCTACCTCGTCTAATCTGGAATAGCGTGTGTATTTGCATAAAGAATCATGATTTCATTCAAACTGCTTTGCTAGTAAAGTTTTGTTCTCCACGCTTGAAGTCCCTAGGTAGGTTTTGCTTGGTTTGTGTTTTGCTTTTTGTTTTTTTAATAAAATTAAAAGGATATTCAAAATTGTCAACTACACCAAATGAAACAGAAATAGAACAGATTTAAAGAGGGGAAGGGGAAACCATCTACCTGACATGGTAGAATCTGATGATTGATCGGCAGGGAGCCCACAGTCATTTACACCAGCTCCTGGCACTGCCTTGGGTGACTTCAGGACAGAGATTGCAAACCAAGACTGTCCAGGGCAAGCTACAGCTTTAATATATTATGCATTCAATGTAAAATAATGATAACACCGAAAATATGTTTCTGCCTTGGAGCATTCTGTGGAAAGAGATGATGCAACACTAGCTTGAGATTGGTTCTACTCGGGAGCAGATTGAGCCTCCGAGTTTATTACTGGCCACTCTGGAAACTAACTGCCAACTGCTTTTGCAGTGCTAAGCCTATCATCTGCTCACAGTCTGGCTACTAATCGCCACTACTAGATTAGCCACCTTCACATCCCTGCAAGTCTACAAAGCATTTTGTCAGGTGCCATCCACTAAAATGTAATCAAACATGGCCAAATCCCTGGGAATTTACTGTATGAAACAATTGCGCGTGGTACAAACATTTAACTAGATCATCTTACGGGGAAGGTGGATCCTTTCTTCCACCTCCAGCCACCGACTGCACAAGCAGAATGCAGCTGTTCCTGGGAAGCTCTCAGGACAACAGCGCTGCTGCTAAGGGCAATTCTCTCTCTAGATTACAGACCAGGGAAACGTTATTCCCTGAGCCTAGGAGAGCCTCGCTTTGTCAGCATCATAGTGTTAACAGCTACAGCACTTTTGTATGGCAAGTGGATACTTAAAATGCTGGGAAATAAATTCAAAGAGATCAAGTGGCTGGATCCACCGCACTCTAAAAAATGCATTTGAACATCAGGCTGTGGTCCTTTTGGCAGGGAAGGAATTACCAGCAGGGCCAGAAGCAGGAGCAGGTGAAACAGCAACAGGTCATGTGCACCCATCGAAAATAAGAAGGATCCACGTCTTAGGGTTTCATGACTTTCAGATTCAGCAGAAAAAAAAAATAGAGATAGATAAATACAGAGAAAGTTCCAGTTGCAATATGTAAAATAGCATATTTCTATAGGCAGTTGTTCAACCTTTTGCAAACAAAAGGATGAGAAACCGCATTTTAAGAAAACCTGAACTTCACATTTCTCAGGCTCCAGATTAGAAGTCTGTATTCCTCACACTGGAGGCTGAAATGGATCCTACTATTCTGGATTGCTACCGAAACAACTAACTCCCACCCAGCTGTCAAAGACAACGAAGATTAGGTTTATTCTCATGGAAATCTATAGCGGTGAATCAGCAGCAACCTACGAGCGCTCCTGAGCTTTTATTTCTGAAAGGAAAGTCATGCACACACCAACACAGCAGAGGCACCGTGCAAAAGTACTACAGGGTACCTCTAAATCTGGGCATGATACAGAAAACCATTGCTCCCTGCCTACAGAAAATAATCTCTTTTGCTGTAAATATGTCATCACATAAGATGCTCATCAAGAAAGGGTGCAACTCCAGGAGGACAGGGTACATGACAACAAAATGACAAAGGTAAGAGACAACTTCTGTTCTTGCTGTAGACATTTAGCTCTTCAGAAATTAAAGTGTGTTGTAAAGCTCTGCATCAGGTATTTATTATTGTCAAGTTTTCTGGTGATTCATAGTTTCTGGGTTATCAATTAAAAGATCCAATAACATTTTGATTCCCAGTTCTCCCCAGTCTGCTTTCCAACCCTGATATCAATCCCTCTTCAAATTCCAAACGATTTTTATATCGTCCCTGGCAAGTAACACCAAGTTCTGCTGCTTGCAATGAAGTTGTTTAAATTGTTTGGGGCCAACACCAATACAAAACCAATTACGTTTGAACAAGAATACAGAACTCATGAAGAGTGGTGTTTCTGTTTGCTTCTTCATTTTGAATTAGGTTCTGGCTACATTTAAAAGGTTGCAGCTGATACAGCTTTACAGATATACATGTATATACACACATACACATTCACATGCACCCCAGTAGGAACAAAAGTGTGTTTTAGAAGCTGCTTTGAGAACCCCTTGAAACTTGCAGGGAAGAATCTAGCCCACCTTGTTTTCCTTGCTCCTGCCATCTGTGGCTACGCAGCCAGCACTGCTGGGCTGGTCCTGCTGCATGAGCAGCTCTGCCAAACTGACCCAGCAACAGGCAGAAACATCACAGCGAGCAATGCGTGTAGTAACAGAGGGACACTGCCCTGAAAAATAATGTATGGTCTTCCAGCCCTCCTGGAACTGCAATAAAGGCACGACACACATGAGCATTGCTAAGAGACTGAGTTTATTTCCAGATCCGAGGTATGTAGCATGGTCAGGAACTAAAAAGCTCGCAAGTCACGCCATAGGGAGCAGACCCAAGGAGGAAGCAGTGCTCTTAGCCTGTTTTTTTCACCTGGAAACAGCTATCAAAGATTAGAGAAGGGGATCAATTACCCAGTGCAAACTAACAGCAGTAATAAACCACACAGGTAACTTTGCTGGAGTAGTTCAAGCTGGATTATATCAAGTACTCTCCTCCCAGCAGGTACTGCACAATTCAGGCTTCTCAAATATTTCATATTTCAACACATGCTTGTTGTGTGACTTGGTCACAGCCAGGATGGTGTTAGTACCGAAGACTCGGAGACCTACCCATGGCCTC
The DNA here is from genome assembly GCF_059628265.1 of Tinamus guttatus. NCBI lineage: Eukaryota > Metazoa > Chordata > Aves > Tinamiformes > Tinamidae > Tinamus > Tinamus guttatus. The sequence goes on along the minus strand of NW_028288902.1, from coordinate 2,736,119 downwards.
TGATCAGGCATCTCCTCTCAGTAGTTCCTCTTCCTGGGACCTACGTAGCTGCTCCAGAGGGGCCTCCACCCGAAGCCTGGAGCTGCTGATGCCCTGGAAGGATTAGCTTTCTTCTCCTAATGGTTTCTCCCTCTTTGCAATGGGATTATTTTGGAAGGTTCTCATCCTAGCTTTTGCAGTACAACTTTTTGCACTCACATGATGAGTACAAAAAACTTGCAGCTCAAACAAACTAAGCATTAAAACTTGCTATTATTTTCACACTATGCATACAATGGAATAAAGCATTAATATGAAATTGATCTTTATTAAAACAAAACAAAATCAGTCACCAACTCAGGCTTATTTGTTTGTTTGTTTGTTTTAAAAAAAGCCCAAACCTCCAGCCCAACAGCAAAAGCAGCACAGCAAGGCAACCATTGGGAAATATATATATATATATATATATATATGTAAAATGCTGGAACCATGCCAGACCCATGTAACAATTCTTTTGGCAGCCACAGGGCCCTGGCAGGGGGCTGAGCAAACAGCAGCAAATGGAAAGGGAAGTTAGGCGAGCAAACCCTACGCAGAAATCAGGTACTCAGTGCCTGCAGACACAATGGTCAAGACAAAAGGGGGAAATAGCACCCAGACCACCAAAATAACCAAGACTGAAGAAAACCTCTCCTAATCTGATATTTGCTTTGATGCCAGGAGAAGAAAAAGGCTAGAAAAATTGTGAATTGGGAATATCAAAGTGAAGGATATCTCATATGCTGTGTGATACACACGGGGACTCTACAATTCTTAGAGGTACCAAGTCCAAAAGTTCAGATTCTCCTGCAGGAAATTTATTTTAAAACCAGATATTAGTGGATTCATGTTTTATATGAATGTGCCTGATAACCCCAGTGAATTAGTCAGGGAGTTTAAAACACATGGATCACTTAAAATTAGAAATGCAGCCAAACCCCAATTTTCTTGCTCTTGTAGGCTTGTTTTTATCTGAGCACCATTAAAATAAACTCAAGTGCACCTAAGAACAGTTTTAGTATTTATTTCCATATTCAAAGGCACCGACTTGATTTTAATTAATAATACACTTGATATTCCATACCTTCAAAAAATCTCTCCTATATTAAAGCAATCCAGATTTCCAGGCTATAGGAAGACTTCCAGGGTCATCTGCTTTGCTTTCAGCTTATTAACTGAATGTCTCACAATGATTACAACATGGCTAATGCCTCCTTTTTTAATGCTATCTTGTACAAAATCAAAATTATGGAGATTTCTACCACTTCCATTCAGTATTATCTCCACAATATAAACTATTTCACTACAAAAGTCTTCTTTTATCTTAAATCCTCTCCACTTATAATATCTTTTTACTTTTAGTGCAGCTCTTTGAATACTAGATAATTCATTCTAAATCTCCGAGATTCTTTTAATATAACACACTTACGCAGCACTTTTGTCCTTGCTTGCACAAGCTGTACATACTTAGTGCGCTCTGAATCTGCCTCAGTAAACCAGGTCTTTTTACTCTTACCACAAAATCACAGAATGGTTCAGGCTGGAAGGACCTCCAGAGATCAAGTAGTCCAACCCCGCTGCTCCAGCAGGGACACCCAGAGCACGTGGCACAGGGTGACATCCAGGTAGGTTTGGAAGATCTCCAGAGAAGGAGACTCCACAGCCTCTCTGGGCAGCCTGTTCCAGGGCTCTGTCACCCTCACAGGAAAGAAGTTCTTCCTCACATGGAGACGAAACTTCCTGTGCTTCAACTTGTACCTATTACCCCTTGTCCAATCACTGGCTATCGCTGAAAAGAGTTTGGCCCCATCCTCTTTACATTCTCCCCTCAGGTATTTTTACATGTTGAACAGATCCTCTCTCAATCTTCTCTTCTCCAGCTTAAACAAGCCCAACTTGCTTAGTCTTTCCTCATATGATAGATGCTTCATCTTCATTGCTCTACGATGGACCGTCTCTAGAAGTTCCACATCCCTCTCGTACTGAGGAGCCCAGAATTACCAGTTTTCCTGATTTTCTTTTTGATATTTTACAGAAATTCAGAAAACGCAAAGTGAATGCAATAATCCATACACAATCACAGTTAAAGCGGAAGAAAAAGCGTTCCTTGTTCTTCAAAAGCCTATTTGGTGAGTGGAGATTCCTAAGAGCACTACTGAATAAACAAGTTTCTCCTCAGACTTAACCCACTCTCTGAATGGGTGCAGAGCAGAGTTGAGGGCTGTTTCGAGTTCAAGAGATGCCAGCTAGCACTCTGGAAAATCTTAGCGTGCCTTTGGAACAGCCACGGCCCCTTACACCAATACATGTTTAGGGAGCTATTAAAACACGGATTATTGACCTCAAAACCACAAAAGCTCCTTGGGAACCTGTCTGGCTCATCATGCAGTTGTGTTCAGAGACTCTTAGATCCCAGCCATGGACTCAAGGCTGGCCTGTGCCTTCCTTGCAGGGACTGTTTTCAATCAGATAAACAGTAAGCACATTTACCATTGTCGAATTACACTTATATAGCATTAATACTGGGAGAACAGTACGAACATTACCCAGTCTAACAGAGAATAACTCTAAAACTGTAGGTCTGTATGTTTTTACAGGGAAAATTGCCACTCAAATTCCACTAAAAGAGTTCTCAGTTATGGATCACTAGCAATATTGATTGTAATGGCTCCTTTGGAAACATTACAGTCTACTGGAACAATGTTGTTGCTGCTGCAAATATGTTAATCTGCTAAAACCCTTCTGAGCACCGTCTTCCACATTCTCTTTTAGTGTAGTCATATTTTTATACCATGCTCATTACTTGCACCTTCCTGCAGTACATAAGAGTTGTGAGCAGCATCTCCCAAGATGGCAAAACACAAGTCAGTTTTCTAAACTCCTGCTTCTGTCTGAAGTTATCAGTAACACAAAAAAGTAGTCTGCAGGAAGAAAGAAAAGCAAACTAAAAGATATTGTAGATATTAACATAGGTATTGGGTTTTTTTTCTGAAAAAATCTTGCATACTAAAGGTGGCTACGGTATTTTTTCCAAAGCATTTTAAAGAAAAAAAAGAAGAAATTTCCTCCCTGAAGGGGACCATAACTTAAATAACATCCTCATGACAAATTTGTCTTAAATATTTTAAAATCCAGTGAGCGCTACCTGAAATATCCAAGTGAGCAATCATAATGGATATTCATTATTAAAAACAATTGGATGACCAGGCAAAAACTTAACAGACATACCCTTATCATATTTCTTTTCATATTTTCCAGTGAGAAGTTGTTGGATAATATGGGGATGGACAAAGCAGTACATTTTAAGCACAGATAAAAAAGATGGACACAAAAATACATCGAAAAGTAGCTATTCAATGATTTGGAGGGAGTTTTGTCTAATGCTTCACCCCACACCTAGCTCTATCTTAAAATTTAAAGGACGAAGACATTGCTGCTCAGTGGATTTGCACTTCAACATCTAGCCAAACATGGTAACATGTGGAGAACTGAAAAGTAACTACACAGAAGAAGTTACCCCTGACAGCTATGTATAAGCTCCAGCTCTTCCCACTGGTTTTAAATAACTTAGGAGCTCAGTTCTGTATCCCCCTCAAGACACAGTGGGAGCAGCAAAATTAGCCATTCTTCCTTTTCTGAGCCAGCATCACTGTGCACTGGTGAGTATGGACTAGAAGAATCACGGGGTAAGGGGAGAGCAGGAGACTCATTTCTCAGGTTGTACAACATTAGCGCTGTGTGAAAGCAAGGGGGAAAACAGATATTAAGACCAATCTATAACATGAAGGAACATGCAGGAAATGCTGCTGTCCACTCTAAGACCTCACTGAAGAGCAAACATTGATACAATAAAAATAAATAGATAAAAATATTTTTGAAACCTTGCCCAGCTAGTCTCAGCCACTCTGAACCCCTGAACTATGTCACAACAAAGCGGTTATGTAAGGGCAGCAAGACCTTGCCTTCCCACATCACTGCTCTCTGCTAATTTAATCCTCCCCCAGCAATATGGGAAGACACGCTTGACAGCTCCCCACTACAGTCCTTGTGCCCTTCCTCCTGTGCCACACATGCAGCAAGGTGCCAGGGTCTCAGCACAGACGGGGTCTCACTGTCAGTATCGCAGTCAGCCTCAGCTGAGGCTCTGTACTGTGCTACAGCAGCAGGAGAGGGTGGCTCCCATCCCGGGGACACAGGCGCAGCCCCCTGGCACCATCCTCCTGTGTTCTCCTTCCACATCTGCCCAGGGGCTGCACCTCGCCCCACTCCCCAGCTCCTGAGGAAACGTGCCAAGATGAGCCCTGGCAAAACTCTACCCCAGTCTGGGTGTAGTAGCCAGGATACTTAGTTAAATGAGAATAGCGGGTCAGCAAAATCCTACTGAAGTCAATGAGACTACCTGCAAAATAGGATATTCCTCCTAACCAGAAGAGCTGAATACGAGCTGATTCCTAAATACAAGTATAAGTATATTGGGGAGGGCAAAGCAGCAGAGGCAGGAGGTTTTAGCTGGCCTTTTAAGCTGAGCTAAAGCCATGGAATCTCTGTTGTTTGGCATGGATTCCCCTCAGGATCATGGCAGGTAAGTTACATCAACAAGCACCTATCTTCTCTCCCCATGTCTGGTCTTCCTGTGGTGTCTAAGCTGCTTGGATACACCAGAAGGTGCCAAGCACCCATATTGAGATACACAGCAAAAGATACAAACACTTGCAAAAAAACCCAAGGACTTCAGAAGGAATATTTAATTTTTGTTTATTTCTTCTTCTCCCCTCTCCCCAAAAGCCCACTATAGAAAAATAAAAAAAAAATACAGAGTGAAACAGAAAATTTTATGTAAAGTCGCTTTTTTTTTTCAGTGAACAGTGACACCAGGTTTAGAGCCATCCTTAAAACAACATTATTGCTCTACACTTAAGCCTTCACAAGGCTTTATACAACTAAAGCACATTCTCAAAGATATTATTTGAAACTTCTAGTATTAGAGAATTACAATCCCTAAATGCTACAGGCCAAGTTTCCTATCATTCCCTAACATCATTCTGCATTAACTAGGCATTAATGACTACATATAGGGATTACAGGCATCATTTTAGAAATCAAGTTTCTTTGCCATCTGCAGTATATTAGGTCCACATTTACATTCCACTTCTCAGTTCCATATCCTACAGCCTTCCTTCTTGTTCCCGAGTCAACAATATAATTCCTTCAGTACCTTTCTCATCTTTTATAAATAAGCCAGCACGGCAGTATTTAGCACACAGCACAACACAGTCTCCAATATGAGGTTTATTTATTATTATTCAGCAGTAAAAAATGTGTCTTTCTCGACTGCATAGCTCCACGTGACAGCTCTCTGCACATTAGCACAGCTCAAGAGAGGAGCTGCGTGCAGGACTCTCACATTTCACCTCCTACATTTTGAAGAGCCTCTCCGAGCAGCAAAGGCTGCCCAAACACCCGCTCCTGCCGCTGTCGCCACCACCCAGGGAAGGCGGATGCTGAATATTTGGCTGTTAGTTGTGGAACGAGAGGCTGACCGCAGCAGCCATCCCCACTCCGCAACTCCAGCAGGAGCCGCCCAGCTCCAAGGGCTCCTGTCACCGCAGCAGGGACCTCGGCACAAGTTGGGCTCTACTCCAGGGGCGACTAACAGCAGTGAGTGCGGACGTGCAGGGGACGTGCAGGGGACAATGTTGGGAGGTGCAGAAGGTGGAAGGGCCAAGCGGGCAGCGATGGATGCACGATGGATGCTGCTCCGGGGATTTCAGAATCTGCAGCTCTGGCTACTAAGACTTCGTAGAGTAATTGCTCACACTAGCACTTCTAGCACAGAAAAAAAGTTTCATTTTAGTAAGTACTGGAGTTATTTTTAGTTATTTTAGTCTTTCCCAAAACTATGGGACAGGAATTTTTTTCGTCCCTTCAAAAAGTTCTAAGAATATTAAATATCCACCAATGAACTCTATGCTGGAGGTCCCAAGTTTTGAGGATTCATAGATCTTGAGAGAGAAACAAGGCTGCTGCAGACAGACACTCGCTCTACAGACAGCTATTCCAGCTGGGCACAGGAGTGGCCTCTCCTCCCGCTGCCTGTTAAGGCTCCTCTAGGAGAGGACTCTGGCCTCTGGCACAGCTGGAGAAAGGGGATCTTATGGGAGTCACTAACACACATCAGCACAGGGTAGCTCTAGAAGCTGGCTGCCCTTTGCGATTAGGGGATGCTCATATGACCTCTTGCTTTGCAAAAGTTGTGGGGACAATAACCTCTCGCCCCTGGGCAGTGACAAGCAGCTGGGAACAGGAACATTTTCAGCAGGCTCAGCTGGAACCAGGAGAGAGCATCTGTCCATGGTGCCAGTGACAGGTGGCAAGGAAAAAAAAGCGTGTGAAGTGCACAGCCAACCTAAATCCTATTTTTACAAGAAGAGAATATTTTAAAGCTGCTATTATAGCTCATTTAGCAATATTAAGAGATGATCCCATGGGTCAGAAACCAGTGATCCTTCTAAGGGATACTGGATATATAAGTAGCAATATTGTCTTACTAGCATTTTTTTACATAGTAGGCTAATCATCTAGCTATGCAGCAATATCTAACAAGCCATTTATATGAAGTGTCCTGTTTTAGCTTTATTCTTCTGCTGTAGTTTGTACCAGCAAGATCCAATTCAAGGAAAAAAAATCGAAGACGAAAAAAAGGAAAAAAAAAAACAGTACTGTTAAGTCCTTTCATGCTTCATACTGACAGATTAAATCAGCTCTTTGGTGTCTTATAGCACTTCTTGTTCCTCATCATAATCTACCATATACTGCCTCCAGCGCTGTCCCTCCTCATCAAGCTTACGTAAGCCCTGCTTATAACCACATTAAAATTTACATATCCAAACTGGCAAAAACACTCATCTGAATGCAACATTTCCAACTCATAGCAAAGATACCCAACCTCCCCCATGCCCGTGTTGTCATGCCCTTTTTACATTTGCCTTAGATATAAAGTTCCTGTAGGTGGAAGTGTCTGACTGTACTAGTGTATCCTCCCTTCACGCTCTCGCCTTCAGTGGGTGTATATTTTCCTTACACATTACCTTGCTTGTTTATTTTGTGACTCTCTGCTTGATTTAGAGGGAACCTTCCACTTTCCACAGCTGCTGGAGGTAGTTGAAAGATGGGTCTATTACTGCACACATTCTTTGCACAAGGCTAGTTTCATTCATAGTATTTACTTGCAAGAGCAGTTGTAAAAAAAAAAAAAAAGATTTTAATATGGAGCCTGAAATCAGGAAGGGGGCTGAGAAAAAAGTTGCTGCATAGAGGACTGCCAGAAAGATACAAAGTTACCATTTCGGCCCTTATTTATATTCACATATTTCAGAACAATTTCCTATTACAAGCTGGAATGACTGGCTTAAGTCATATTCCCAATACCTCCAAAATCCCTAATGCTCTCCAGCCGTTGTTTTTGTTTATGAGAATTCAAGAGACAAAGTTACATGTGCAACAAGTGCTCTTGCAGCATTCGGATTTTTGCATTCTCATAAGAAAATGGCTACATTTACTTTCATCTCCACTTCTCTGTCTACAAAACAAATTATATTTATGTGGTATATTCACAAAGAAAGAAGTATAAGGATGACCATAATTGTCAGGCCTCCAGAAGGAATTCAAGGCCTCCTCAAACCCAATAATTACACTTCCACCTACCTATCTGACTTAGATGTTACTTTAAATGTTAACCCTATTTTGCAAAGAATAAACTGAAGCATTGAAAAGTCAGCCACTTAAGGGAAGAGTCACCAGCAGAAAGAAGTTTTGCCATAGATCTTCCGACTTCTGTCCTACTTCTACTCTGGCCAGAAGAATAATTTTATTCTCAGCATATTTTGACATAATAATCTGTTGGCTAGAAGTGTTGGCAGATGTTCATATACAGCGACACTAGCGTTTTGGAAGACTTCCTCCTATTCTGTACTCATAATTGTATCCTCCCACAAGCTACACTGGAATGTTTTACAATTACTTTGTAAATGACATTTCTATAGCAAAAGAAATCCTTGTAGCTAAACAGGGCCAGACTGCAATGGTACCATCCAGGTGCTACCATCCACTACAGTCAAGAAGCATTAGGAACCTAAAAAACTTCAAGATTCAAGACCATCATATCTAAACCTACTGAAACCAAGGCAAAAGACTTGTTTCACAAGTCACTTGTTCCACAAGTCTTTTACTTTGCATTTAAATTTGACTGCAAATTTCAAATGTCTAGATTTATTTCTAAATCAGCAACCATGTAACGACTGCTCTAAGGTCTGGACCCTAACAGAGACAGAGATCCTTCACCGAGGAAGCGTGTTCTCTGTCTGCTCTGCAGTCTAGAAATAGAAGTTCCTTGGACAATCAATTATTGAAAGAAGAATTTATCAAAGTAGAAAAAAGATACTAAATTTCTCATATTGAAAAATGACTCTGCACCCAATTAAACAAGTTCTCCCCAGACAAAACTGACTTTTCACCTGAAAGCTAAAGGAGACTATTCTGGTTTAACTATACATACAAGGTTAATTGTCTGTTACCTGCCAGGAGCTCAAACTGCCATTCTTATGATACTTTCTAAAATAAAGACTTCCTTTTAGCCCTTCTGTGTCTTTAAGGAAGAGTTTTGTAGAGAGGAATTTAACAGGAATCTGAGCTTCAACCTTCCTCAGGCTGATAGCACCAGCAAGAACTCCTGGCCAGTAGGAAGCACAACAACAACAACTCATCTGAAGGGGATTTATAAATGAGGGATTATGCCACGGTCTACCAAAACAGTCTAAGGGCAAAATACAGAGGTAACACAAAAATAATCAGTTTCAGAAGAAAACAAAGAAAAAGGAACACTGCTTTGAGAGTAAGTTCATAGGCCATTTAAAGTCATTTGTGTCTTTACAGACAAGTAACTTGGGTCTAATGACTAATGCTTTGACTTACGTTAAAACAAAAAAAGAAAAAATTAAATTTGAAGTCAGTGGTTCATACATTTCAGATTTACATACTGCAAGTATATACATTAAAAAGCATACATTGCAGCAATGATCCCAAGATGTTAGCTTTAAGAGCAAAATAAGAAGTGGTCTGAATGAGCATGGAAATTTCTATGTTCCTAAATGCAAGCTGAAAAAATGAAAATCTCTCTGCTCAGGGAGGCCTCGATTTACCCTACAGATGTCAGCTGTCCAATTATGCAGTAGCAGAAAAAGTGCATTGAACCCTGCAAGGTGCTAAAGACTTCCCAAGGGACACTGACTTCAACCACTGCCTCAGACCAAAGCGGTTTTGTCCTTGTTATCCCCCCTCCGCAATTCCTCTGAACAAAAGAACAGGTTTGCGTGTAAATCTGAAGTCCTGTCTTCTTCTGTTGCAACTAAATTGGGAAGCCATTTGAGAATTATAAATGTTCTTACAAAACAAGAAGGACAACTGGAGAAAAAGAAAACCTAGGGATTCTTTAGGAGCAGCAGCCGCGGTGGATGCTCGGGGACAGCGTGTGCCGGGGTGACACGAGCGCCCACAGTGACACACGCTGGCGGCAGCGGGAAGCGCACCTCTACAGGCATCACCTTAAAGGAGAAAAAGCCTTCGGCAACTATTAGCTCCTGATAAATTATCTCATTAAAGCAAACATGAAAGAAATCCTCTCTGCAGCTCTTATCTCCCCGAAAGTGTAACCGCTCGGTGGAGGAAGCGCAGCCTCTTGCCTGTTGCACCAGAAATTCCTCCGGAGCAGAGCTGAAACTCCCAGCACGACGCAAGAAGCCGATAACCACATCTACATATTTCTGAAACTACAAATTGATGCACAAATGTGTTCATGTTGAGCCGTATTTCTTGCTTTCTTGCAGGCAAGTTTTTTTTTAAAAAAAAAAAAAAAACACTTCATTAGCTGTCAGATAAGAGATTTGCTCTTAAAGGTCATTTTTAGACTCGCATTCTTTCTTTTCCTTTTCAAATGAGGATGAAGACTTTTCCTGCAAACATATTCCCGACTCCAGCTTCATGCAAGACATCAACACATCACCAAAGTGCAACTTAAAATAAAACACACCGAGACGGGGAACGGGAAGGCAGCCCAGCCCAGCGCAAGTTCAGCCATCCACCGAGAGCCATTTTACAGCCACCGCTCCAAGTTTCGAGGCGAGGAGCGCTCCCTTACGTCGGGATCGCCTTCCCGGGGGCATTTGCGGCGGGGGGCCGCCCCGGGGCCCTCCCCGCGGCGCGGGGCAGGGCAGGAGGGCAGGCGGGGGCCGTACCTGGGAAGAGGAAGGCTTTGGTGCCGTTGTGCAGCCCGGGCACCTGGAGCACGCCCGCCGCCGCCGCCGCCGCGCCCAGCCGCAGCTCGGACAGCACGTCGATCTGCAGCGAGGGGTCCACGCCGAAACCTGCGGCTGAGACACAAACTCCGCGTCAGCCGCCGCGCCAACTTTCCGTGCCCGCCGCGCCGTCCCCGCCACCTACCTGCTCGCAGGCAGAGGAGCAGGCAGAGCGCGGCGGACTCCATGGCCCTGCGCGGCGCTCACTCCATCGCCGCCGCTCTCGGGAAACGCTCCGCGCAGCCGCTGGGTCCCGCCCCGTCTCTCACCGGGAGGAGCGGAGCCCCCGCCGCCCCGCAGCGCGCATCGCGCCGCCCGCCGCCGCCGCCGCCGCACACAAAGCGCAGGGCGGGCGGCGCTGCCCTCCGCCCGCGGGCGGCCGAGGGGCGGGAGGCAGCCACGCACGGAGAGAGGGAGGGAAGGGGGCGGCCGCCGCCGCCACCACCTGCCGCCCGGCGGGGACACCCGGGGCGGTGTCAGCTCGTGCGGCGGCCGCGGAGCCGCCCACCGCGCCGGGCACGGAGGGAGGCAGGGAGGAAGGCACGGAGGGAGGCAGGGAGGAAGACACGGAGGGAGGCAGGGGGGAAGGCAAGCAGGGAGGCAGGGAGGCAGGAGGTGTCGCGCTCCCCGCGAGGCGAGGCCGGGCGGGGGCGGCCGCGCCTGAGGCGGCGGGCGGGGAGAGGCCGCTCGAGGCGACCGTTGGAGGCGACCGTTGGAGGGGACCGTTAGAGGGAAGTTTGAGGGAAACCGTTGGGCACCGCCGCGGCCGGCGGGCTCCCGAGGTGGTGGCGGCTCCCTCCGCTTTGCCGGAGCAACCACGTTAATTGCCGTGCCGGGGTAATATTGCCTGGACTCGGGCGACATCTCGGCTTGATCTTTGAGCTGGAATACAAAGTTTTTCTTTTTTCCTTCCTCTTTTTTTTTTTTTTTTTTTTCCGACACAGGGCCCTCATCTGCAGGTGTCGGCACTTTGCCCTCACGCCAGGAGCCTGGCTCTGCTGTGGCTCTGTGCCCACAAAATGGGCTACGAAAAGCCTTATTCTCACCTGCCCTTTTGTAAGGACTCTGATGTGCAAGGCGAAAATGCCTTGTCGCCAGATAGTCAGATTTTGCAGATTTTTTTTTCTTCAGTTTTACGCTCATTTCCCATGCATGGCAGTAAGACCTTGATGTCAGCTTCTGATTTTCCCGTTGCATTTACTGACCATCCTCAATTTATTCTCTGTGATCCCAACAAATAATAAAACAATTCCAAAGACTGAAGGAAGGCTTTTCTTTGTTTGTTTGTTTGTTTTCCTCAAAGAAGGCCACAGAGGTCAGCAGCAAATCTCCTTTCCAGGCTGGAGCAACCAGCGCAGGTCCTAACCAGCATAAAGAGCAATCAGCTGCTAATGTGAAAGTCACCTTCTTCCCTATAAAAAAAGAGGAGGGGAGAGTGTCTACAAATGAGAGTGGGAAAATGAAATCCATTTGTCAGCCCAAATATCCATCACGGGTGCATGCAGCTCAGACAGCCCACATAATCTAAGGAGAGCAGCAGATGTCTCTCTTGGATCCCGGGGTGAATATGGTCGCATAAGAGGTGCTTTGACATTTCTCGTTGCAATTGACCCAAAACCCCAGATGAGAACCTCGCCAGTGCCATGGAAAAGAGCCATGCCTAGTGAGAACCATGCCTAGTGCCACAGTATTCCTCGTTTTGTGTCTTAAATAGACATAGGAGACAGTGACGTTGCAGCCTCTTTCTAAGCCGGGCCCTCTTCTGCATGAAAACTTTGTCTCCACTGGAGAAGTGGAGCTGCACTTCTGAACTCCGGAAATGCACCTGCTCTCAGAGCCAGCTAGTGCAAGATTTGTTTCGTTGTGGGAATTAATGGACAAGAGCCACATCTATGTGGCTTCTTTCATGCTCTTTAAATCACATTGGTTACAGATAACTAAACCAGAGGCAATTAATTTGGAAAGAAATAGGTTCATAATCCAGAGCAGTAACGGTGCATAAAGCACCCCACCAGCAGTAGAGCCAGGCATGTGAATGAGCAGAATAAAACAGGCCAACATGAGCGTTTTTTAGCCGGTGTCTCCTCTGCAACCGCCCCTCTCTCGCGGTCATCTCTGGGGAGCAGCCACTCATCCTCATGTCACATACATGAGAAGTCACTCATCCTGCTCCATCCAGCCCACTTTGTTCCCTGTTAAAGCTATGTAGCCACTTTATGGCCATTAGGCAGAGCTATGTTCCCGTTATGTGAGGTATGTGTAGTGACGTAATTCAGCTAACCAAGAGGCAAGTGAAGAATTCCTACCAATACAAGGAACATGATGCTGGTGAACAGAGGGTAACCTTTCAGAAGTTTGCCTAAAATGAATGCATATCCAGGGGGATCGTGTTCTGATCTCCCCAGAAACACATAGTTTCACAGTATTTTTGAACATGTCACTTCTTTGTAAATTTGTATTATGGAAATGCTAAAATGAAAATATTTTACATCTTGACACACACAGAATGCTCTTCCCTTTGATGCAAACAATGTCTTTGAGCCAGAAATCTACATATGCCTCACACCGAGGCTCGCTGTAGTCTCCTGCGTGCGCAGCAAAGGTAGCAGCCTGAAAAAAATGGCACAGTGTATGCAGCTCCCGTCAGAACCACATGCTGCCGAAAGCACAAACTTCGTGTATTAAACAAGGCCCCTGCTTAAAGCAACCCATTGCAGATATTAACCACCAAGGCTCTCAGCAGGATTCAAGGATCTCCTGAGCCTGGATATCTCAGGTGTAGCTTCTTTTTTCATTAATGTGCATTAACAGAGTTCTGGTCCATATAAACACTAGAGTGAACATTGCCCAAGGAAAGAGCAGTGGGTGACAAGGCTAATCATTTGCGCTGTTTTTTTGTGAGATAAGTGGTATCTCATGGGTTCTGACTACCAACCGGTGAGAGGCGTTTCCATACTTGTAGTGAAATGAAAACAATCCTCCTTATAAAATATCCCGGATGACATGGCCTGCTGTGATTCCACAGCAACGAACTTGTCAACAGCACCACACAAGGATGAGCGCAAGGGCTTTCCCAGGAGCTGACCCTGGACCTGGGTAGCACCGTGTGCCCTGGCCCTGGCGCTGATGTTCCTGCCCCAGGCGGGTGAGCCCGCAGCACTGGCAGGCAGGGCAACAGGAGCAAACCAGGCTGATGCTCTGCAGTACCTATGAACGGTCTTCAGGTGTTAAATGTTTCTATTTAAGTCAGATTTTTGGATGAAATAAATACCATGATATTGACCCCAGGACCCACCCCAACTAGAATCCCCAAAATAATTAGCTCTTCTGAATAATGAGTAATATTCATAACAGTTGCCATGATAAATGACACGTTAAGGGATGTCTTACAAGCCCCAAATTCATGAATGATTTCTGTGCAAGGGGAATCTCATATTAATTATGCTCAGGTTAATTATATGCTAATAAACTGAACTGAGTAAAGCTCTTAAAACATGCACATGGCAGTCCTGCACGGGAAAGCATTGCCTCTCCTGCTGCAGCTTAACTGGGTCTATTTATTTTTAAGGAAAAACATAAATATTTTATTCACAGTAGTTTTAGCCATGTATTCCTACTCCAGGACCTGGAGAGTCCATGTGAATTTAAGAAATACATAAAGAACTGTCACTGACCTACTTATATGCGGCTGATGCAACTTTTTTTCTAAGAGCATAAAAAACAACTTTATATTGCAAAACCCCGGTAGATGTTTACACAACATTATAGCGCTTTAATGCAGCACTTGTACAGAAAAAAAAATGCAAAATGTGATGTTCCATAATTAAGACTTTCTGAAGTGCAATAAGGAGAATAGTCTGTTGTCACAGGGAAGCAGCTTTTTAATGCGAGCAAATTTGATACTGCTGAGGAGAAGGGCTATTATTAGTTAGAGCAGGGAAAATGCAGGCAAGTTACGCTGAGGAGGCCCTGCTAATGCCCCTCACTGTGGCGCCTGTCTCCACTGTCACATCATGGCAATCCAGGTTCTCCGTAGTGCGAACATCTGTGTTCGCACACGCGCAGCCACCGTGTGATGCACAGAGCTCCACGCGGGCCTGAGGTGAGGCCCCCAGACTCATTCCCACGTGTTTCCTAAGCAAAGGTTTCAACGGAAACAGAAACAAAACTCAGACACTCTCCAGTTCTTGAATAAACCTCAGGTGTTCACTAGATTTTCTTTGTTTGCGAGCTCCATGACCAGCAGTGTGAACTTGGCCTGCGGCAGTCTCTCCTTGCAGCACACACATCATTTATTTATTATTTATTTATCTGTATAAATCAGCAGAGGTACCTCTGCACTTTCATTACCCTCTGTGCAGTTCCCTCTCTTGCACAGTCTCTTCTCCCTGACTCCAGATGATTCCTGGCCCTCCGCAGCTGGCTCCTGCCTGCTTTCCCCCCTCTTCCCCTCTCATCCCTTTTCTCTTCCTCTCTTTCTCATGCACAGCTGTGCACGCACACGCACTCCTCTGCTAATCCCCTCTTTGCAATTTGTCACTCTTGCACGTTCTGCTGGGTCAGAGCTGATATCTGTGTTAAAATCTTGCATGTCGCAGGTTTCCCATCCTCAGAAATGTGCCATGTGTCTCTCACCAGGAAAGCCTCAGAGACCTCGAGGTTTAAATTTAGCCCTTGGCGAAGGCCCAGCAGGGCCTGTCCAAGCGATGGAGCCGCCCGCCTGCCCTGGGAACACGGCCCAGCAAAAGAGCCGCAGCCTCCCCGGCCTTCCTCGCCAACACGCATCCGCTCGGGACACACCGCTGATTTTAGTTACAAAGTTATGAATGTTTCATACGAATTTGCCATTGCCTCACTTGCAATTTCAAAAATTGCTTACCCTCATAAAAATAGCACTGTGAGACAAAGGATAAAGCTACCACAGGAAAGCACTTTATGTCTCTCTAAATTTCATATCTTACCCTTTTTTATATGGTCTTCACTTGGGGATACTTCACTACTTGCATCTTACATTTCAGCTTTGGCAAGTTGAATGGTGCAGCCAGAAGTGGATAATGCAAACATGGGAAGAGTGATGGGAATTGCAAAGCTAGAATTATGGATGCAGTCTCCTGACAGCTGAGAGAGAAATGAAGGTGATTACTTTAATGAGAGGTAGAGATAAAGGCATTTTTCACAAGTTTTCCCAAAGATTCTTGTTTGATTTAGGTGCAAGGAAGAAAGGCTGGACTGCAGTCTACGTTCTGTTTTTTTTCCAAATTTGAACCTTGATCTTCAGAGTTACAAGGCGTCCACATTAACCTTCCTTGCTAGAGTCTTGATTCTTATACCAGCTGTGTTTTCTTCCTCCACCAGGCTGCACATGCACATCCCTTTGATGTCA
The DNA here is from genome assembly GCF_059628265.1 of Tinamus guttatus. Classification (NCBI taxonomy): domain Eukaryota; kingdom Metazoa; phylum Chordata; class Aves; order Tinamiformes; family Tinamidae; genus Tinamus; species Tinamus guttatus. The sequence goes on along the minus strand of NW_028288902.1, from coordinate 2,720,369 downwards.
GGTAGAAGTGATAGACTGTCCTGCTGACAGACTTTGCACACTATGATGCTTTAAATTGTCTTTTCATTGAAAATGTCAGCTAGAAGTTTTGGCATTGTGTTTGACATGTGAAACCATAAGGAGATGGTTTTCTGCAAGGAAAGGATAGTTCATGATGAGGATTTAATTATTTCAGTCCTGTCAAACCAGGCCACCATAACAATTATCAAGATTATAGTTAAATTATTTTGACCCAAGTGTGCTCTGCGATTTGATCATTTTGCCCTCTGAAATAATACCCCCCATTAAAAAGAGATCGGCATATTCATCACAGATATTTATGATAACGAAGTTGGCATGGGACAACTTTACTTTGTTATATCTTCCTTCCATAATAAAGAAATGCATCTACACAGTCCTCATTGGAGCCAGACACTGGCTGGAGTAGAAGTCCGTGAAAGAGGGTGTGTGACTTTTTCCTTTCTTTGTAATTTAATAAAGTTCAGTGATTCCACCTGCAAAGTAAAGAGATGGTTTCCAGTAGTAGGAGACTCTGTACTGCAGAAAATAAAGGCAGGGCAATATCCAATAGCTGAGAATAAAATCTAAAGAAATCCATACTTGATGGCACAACTAGCTAATGACCACACGTTTATCATTGGTGATTTCTCCACCTTTTATTTTCATTAAAAGCAGATGCTATTTTAGGGAACACGGTATCCAGGTTTGACACAGGCATTAGGACATGATGTTTGCAGCTTGCCAGAGTGGCCAGCGTGCCTTGAAGGATAACTTGTAAAAGCTGCTGGAATCAGTGGAAAGATTCCTGGAAATTTTGGATCAGGGCTCCCTTCCAGGGCCCATTCCCAGGCCCCACTCCCTCAGAAAGAGAGGCAGACACTTTCTGGTAAGAGGTTCTGCTTTTTCATCGTGTGAGCAAACTGCCACACCTATAAACTCCCCAAATCCAACACAGACCATTTCAAGCAAAAAGCAATCTGTCTGGTGTGTCGTGAGTAGGACTGCACTGGAACAGAATATTAATACCTGTCATCCAACCATTTACTTTTCAGTTGAACAAAGACGCATTTTGGCTTTTGCATTGTATAGAGAGGGGAAAAAAAGGTTTAAAGCATGCTCGTGACCTCAGAAGTACCAATTTAACAGTCTCTACTATCATCCAATTGCTTCTGCAGTATTGGGAAAGAAAGTAGCACCGGATCTTTTACACTGCCTGACAAGTAATAGACTATTCAGACTCGATCTGTGCAGCTTCCAGACCCAAAGGCATGTTTATTGGGCAAACTGGAATAGTTTCAATGATTCCATCAGTCCATCAAGTAATTAAAAAGGTCTTTAAGTAGCACAGCACTTTGCAGTAGCATTACTATATCATCAAATTCCGATCCTTAAATGACCTTGGGTTTCTTTTACCTGGAATGAAAAAAATGTAGAAGAGAGGGGACGATCCAGGTGCTAAGATCCTGTCTCCACTGTGGAGCACATGCCAAAGCTCCCTCTGCCTCTACTGCTTGGAGGTTTGTATAAATACTCGGAGATTTGTATAAATAAAGTCTTGTTGGTGCGGGGGCGGTGCTGTTGGGACATGCTGGGCAGCTTTTGGACCCAAGAGAGAAAGTCTGGAGAGCTCCATGCTCCAGCATGGCCGAGCCTGGGCATTTCTGAACCCACCTCAGCTGTCAGAGGACGTGCCCCGCGCGGCCTCACCGAGTCTGCTGCACGCTCCACTTGCACGCCAAGCTCTGCTGGCTTGGTCTTATGGAGGTAACAGCCTATTCCAAATAACTAGACCCCCACAGCATGTTAAATTTGATCAGCAATTCCAGAGTGTAAATGTGCATTATGCATTTTAAAAATTGTGTGATTTGAATATTGCTTTTAGGGCCACAAAATTAAAAAAAAAATCTCACTAACTATGACAGTAAACACCATATTATTCCTTCCTTTGAATAAGCAAAAGAAAGAGTCGAACTCACATTTTCTTAAAATACAGCATCTATGGACAAATCCTGACAGTTCTTTTAGGTCCCCCTCCTCATGGCGCTAGCAGCAGAGTCGCCAGCAGGGCCGGGCGGGCTGGGTTCAAGGACCTGCTCCATCTGATTACAGCAGGCGCTGCAGTCTGGGCTGCCTCTATCCAGCGAGTGCCCAGCTCTTGAGGTATTCCTAGCAGAAGATTATTTCACTATAGCTGCTTGATTAGTCCTAATCTGAATAGTTTGCTCTTCAAAAGTTTCAGCACTAGATATTTCTTATGATCACCACTTGTAGTTTTACTCTTTACTTGTTCAAACACACACAAAGACAGAAATCTCCTATTTAATATACCTGATTAGCTATAAGAATTACACTGTAAATGGGGACCGAGGACTATTAATGTCTTTAGGGTTTGAGCCCAGAGAGCAGAACAAACTTAGAAGCTGGGAATTCCTTGCATTCTTGAAGCAAAAACTACTAACAGCAATATAACTTTATAAAATAAATTAAACCTGTAAAATAGCATTCGTGCCTTATTCCTGAACGAGGAAAAGGAGCCAAGCTTACAAATTACAGATGTATTAGCAACAGAAAGAGGCAGAGATATTGATGGTTGAGCACCATTTGAGGAAGAAATGAAGAAATTGTGAATAAATAATCTTTATTTGAACAAAATCTCAAGACATGGTCATTTATTTCTAGCGAGAATAAAGGCAGGAATTAAAGTACCCCACCTCAACCGTTGGTAGAAACTGAAGTGTATTGGTGTGTTTCAGAGGAACTGACCAGAACAACCCTCTTATCTCACAAATTCTATATCCTAGAAAAAAAAAATCCAGTGCTATAGAGACACAACAGACCCATGGATCAAAAAGATTAAAAATGAAAAGGAAGTGTGAGCAACAGAGTTAATTAATCTAATAACTACAAGGATTGTTTCAGAAAATGTAGTCCCAAGTACAATAATTAGAATAACTATGATACCTTTACTGCCTTCAAATTTATGGGATGACCCCATAAGCATTCACATTCCAGCTAAGCAAATCTAGCAATATGTAAAATATCAGCATTTAAAGCAGGATTTTTCTTTTGGAGAAATAAAAGGAAAAGTAAAGTTAAAAATCAAAATCTATAACTTTAAACAGGAGCTGTTTATGGCCTGTGTTTTAGGAAATTTGCTCAGTTGGAATGAAGAAAGATAGGATAATCAAATGGTAGAGTACAAGAATTAATTTTGGTCCCCAAAGCATCTTTCAGACACAGATATCCAGTTAAAGCAATGCTAATAAAATGGAACATTTGGCAGGCAAGGTATAGCTCACACAGTAAGAGGAAGCTCCGAAGGTACACAAAAGCAGGCAATCGCATGATGACAAGTAATAATAAGTGCTACAAGAAAATCATGTGTGGGAAGCTGACTATTATACTTAGGCCTGCTAGTCTGCTAGGGGTAAAGGAAGAAAGCAGAGAATGAGAGAAAAACTGCAGTGAAGCTAAGCGATTTATTTGGATGTTGTAAAAGAGGAGGTGCAGGTGAATCTTTATTCTGAAGTTACATGTAATGATGTTGAAGGCCTGTTGGATAAAAGGTATTAAAATGGTGGTGAAGCAATTCAAGAAATAAAGATTCCAATATTTCATGGGACCAAATGGAATTCATTGGCTATTCTGAAGGGATACTAAGAATGAAACACAATTCCAACCTACCATAATTTATCATTAAAGGTATGTCATTTATCATTAAAACAGCCACTCCACTGGATAACTGGAAAATGGCCCACATTGTAGCAATCTTTAAAAAAGCTCTTAAGGCTCACCCTGAGAAGTAAAAACTGGAAAACCTTAATTCAGTAATGGGGAAAATAGTTCAGAAAATCATTTAAGCTAGTTATAAAACACCTGTGTAGGAGAGAGAGAGAAAAAAAAAAAAGCAGAATGAATAAATTGCAAGTCAGCACAGATAAATTGATACCCCTATCAATGAGGATAAATTGTGCTTCCCTAGCCTGTTCAGATGTTATAAAAAGAGTTGGCAAAATATTGAATACAAGAGAGTCAGTGGATATACATTTCCAGAGACGTTTGATAATATCATTCACACGAGGCTTTTAAGGAAACTCAGTAACCCTGGGGTAGGAGATAAAGTCTTTGTTATGGATTAAAGGAAAGCGAGAGAAAAGGATGGGGATAAACGGCAGATCATTGGGATGGAAAAGTGGCAGCAGTGTGATGCCACAGGGATTGCACTGAAGGATCACTGCTAGGATTAATTTCACTCTTTCTCCACCCCCATCTATTTATTAATGACCAGGAGGAGAGGGAGTACAATGAGACAGCAAAACTGCTGACAACGCAAAGCTGGTAAATGAGATAAAACCGAGGGGTCTGCAGACAACTCCTGGGACTTGTTGCAAAACTGACAACAGGACAGGAAAAGATGTTTGGCGTGAGCGACTGCAGAGATACGGCTACAAACGAAGCTGCACACGCTGGCTGACGGGTCCTGAGGCAGCAATGGGGGAACCCGCCCAGTTTGCATTTCTGAGAGGAGAATCAGGGTGTTTTGTCGCTCGCTCGGAACTAACCAGATAATTTCAAAGCAGCAGATAGTACCGAGTGTCTTGTGTTTATCTATTTAACATGTTTGGGTTTCATTTTATCTGAGTATTTCTCAGTCTCTGGCGGTGCTCTCTTCACCCCATCACGTACCACCGCTGCGAAAGTCGCTGTCTGCCTCTCTCTTAATATCCAAGAGGAATCTTGGCAAGCAGATGGCCCTGAGCAGTGTGGCCAGCTAAGCAGTCTGTCAGAGCCGCCTTCCTTCGCCCGGCCTCGGAGCCAGAGCCCTCCTGCTGCGGGAGCTTTTATATTTCTTCATAAAAAAGACTGATGACACGTTAAAGATAGCCTCTGCTTACTGCGCGCAGAGGAAAATGAACAGCCAGCTTTTATTGCAGGGTATTTTTCACAGATTACAGTCATGATGGGAGGGTTTTTGTTGCAAGTTCGCGTTGGCCAACCCCTTGAAGCGTTTCCTCTCCTTCCTCTGACCCTGTATGGGGCCAGCGGGCATGAAAGAAGGGAGGAAAAGGAGGGAAATCCCTAACGCAGGACTATGGGGAGACCCCGCATGCCTGCCCCAAATCCCTCTCTTTGCTCAGACCCAAGCTCCAGTGAAGCAGGAGAAAGGAAATCTTACTTCCCCATAAGCAAGTTATACATAAGTAGAAAGGAGAATCCACTTCTTCACCTCTTAAGGTGATTAGGGTTGCCCCTTGGGGATGGGATAACTCAATCAGGACATTAAACATAGAGCTGCAAATATCGTAAGTGCATGAAAGCTTGATGGGGAGGAAAGAAAGGGCACACGACACAGAAATGCTGATCACTGCTACCCAGTCTGACCTTTCCTGTAACACATACATGCCCTGCGCTTCATTTGTTACCGTTAAGAGTATCTTTTGAACACAGGTGAGCAAGATGTATATGATGTACTGAACCCAGTACATTTTCCCCTGCTACTAATTTCTTCTTGACTCTGCAGAGAATTATTTGCCGTATCTATTCTGGAACATCGTTAGTTGTTTTCACAGCCATATTGCACAAGAGGGCTCATGGCCATCCTGTGGTCAACCAACTAATTTATCTGTCCTTCCTCCGGTCCGTGAACACCTTTCCTACAGCAAAAGTTCTGGTGATTAGTCTTGAAGGACATGATTTTGCACTTTGGATTATTAAATTTCATGCTGTTCTATTCTGCTATTCAACAAGGTCATCTAATTTATCCTGCATGACAATCAAGTCTTCCTCCGGTCTGTGGTAGCAATACGTACCGGCTTTGTGTCATCTGCAGATTTGTAAGCGCACATCTCCTTCTTGGACCAAGGTCACTAGGGAAAACACCAGCCCGGCCTGGGCCCAAGGTTGCCCTGCCACAAGCGTAGCTATTAGCCTGTTCCTCCCTCACCCTGCAGTTTCTCTGATCGGCAATTTTAGAATTAATCCCCTATCATCTTTAACTCAAATATTAGTTCCTGTGAGGAATGCCCTGTCTCAACACTTTCCTTAAATCTAGGTAAATTCAATCCCACCTTTTGTTTGCTTCCCCATCATTATTTCCCTCCTAAAATCTTTTCTGGGGCAAAAAGAGCTGATGATGTGCCAGAACAGATATGGCAAAGATTCCCTCCTCCCAAACTGTATTTTCTGCAAAAACCAACCGCATCCTCTCCTGCCTTGCTGGGTGTGGGGCAGGGTGAGCACCATCCATCCCACACTCCACATGGGCAACTGAGAGTCCAGCCTTGGAGAGCCCCACTGGCCACCAGCCTGGCACTTAAAACGGAGTAGTGAGGCTCCCAGAAAGCTGACACCTTCCTGCTTTATAGAAACTGAGGCAGCTACATGTGTATGTAAATACAGAGAGAGAAACTTCTGTAAATCCTGGGCTGTCAGAGCCACTGCATGCACACAACAGGGCTAGGCCCACACACAGAAGGCAACCAGAAGGTTCCCACATCCCTCTGACACCCTGTGAGGAGCCTGCTGGGGCTGCCCCTCTCCCGGGAGCACGTGCTGGGTGCACATGAGCAGAGCTGCTTGTGGCCCAGTCTACCCCAGCCCTTCATCGTCCCTGCTGCTGCTCTCCTACCAGCACTGCTCTCATCGCCAGCTGTGAGCTGCTCCTGTCAACTCTCTTGGTTCATGAGCTTATCCGTTCTCAGCACTCATCATTTTTGCCTTCCTGCTCTCTAAATCCACCTTCTGGCTGTGGTTTTACCCTGCCTCTGGCAGAGCCTGCCCTTCCGTGCTGCCTTTCTCAAGACCCTCCTCCCCATGCCCTTGGTCACTTTTGTTTCGGAAAGGCTGCAAGGATGTGCAGGACCTAGATGGAGTCCTTGGCTGTACCGGGAGATTTTCTGAACACTCTTTCCTTTCATTAAAAGTCTCTCAGGGCTCTTTGACAGGAATTCTCCCCAAAATCATTGAAAAGGCATACTTGCTAAAAATATTCTAATGAAATTAAATTTTAATGCAAAAAGAAGTAGGGCTGAGTCCACTAGCCATGTCCTGAACATTACTTTTGTCTAGCCTGACACTGCAAATTCTCATCACCTCCTTTTCCCCCAGCAGACACCAGGACAATATTTGCCCCTTGCTGGCACCTCTTCTCCTGTCATTCCCAGGGAGAAATATACTGCCTTATGGAACAAGTAAAGGAAAAAAAAAAAAAAAAAGAAAGTAAAAAGAAGAAAATGAACGAAACGCTCCATGCCTCACTGCAATAACACCACGCAGATGCGCCCTGCATCCTGCCTGTGCCTCAGGGCAGGGTGCCTTCCATCACCCTGCCATTCTCAGCCATGTCCTGGCACTTCCCACATCCTGGGAGCAGGATTCACCTAGTGTTTGGCCGTACCTGGATTAACCTTTTGTTTCCATCTGTCAGACAGCAGTTCTCTCACTTCTCCTTCTTTCATTTCAGTGGTTCTAGTATCTCCTGTTATTTATTTTAATTTTCCTCACTAGGCTCAGCTCAGTGGGAAGGCTTTTGAACATTCTTACTTTATCTCTGCATTTTATAACCTTCCAGATGTAACTTTCTTAACTGCCAGTTCCTGATCAGTATTCCTTTCCCAGCATTTCCCCTTGTACTTGGAATACATAGTCAAAGATATTAAATAATAAGCACTTCTAACTCTGTGCCTCCTTAACATGGAAAATCTTGAATTCCTCACTCCACTGAGCTTATTTTATACACAAAAAAATGCCATTCTGAATCCAAAACCTTAGCTATAGTCCTATTTTAACTGATTTATAATCACTCGATCAAAGATAATTTTCTACAGCCAATTCTGTAAGGATTCAAAGCAATATCATCTCTTGTTGGTATAGCAACTTTGGTTTCTGCAACTGCAGAAGCATGTGCAGACCTCTATGTCCAAGAATATTTGGACCTAACAGTTATTAGTAGAAAACTTTCTAATCTCTATGTGCAAGTGAAAAACTCTCACAATTTCTCACCAATACATATTTCTTCCATCATCTTATAGAGATCTCCACCCATATACACATCTGAGCCTGGGGACATCCACAACAGATGGCTCTGATAGAAACATATTTTCTACTTTGTGCCTTCTGTTCCTCAGAAAGCTTCTGTTCCTGTACCTCTTATTCTCGCCATAAATCTCTGGTTGAATTACCAACACTTTTTCTTGCCCTTCATGATTATGCAACTTCCTTTTAAAAAGCCTGAAGAGAAGAGCTATGTGATGGCCATCTCAGCAACATCTACATTTTCCTTTGATTCCCAGGATGCATGACGTTTTTCTGGAGACCACAGATAGCAGCAATCAACTGCAGGAGACTATCAGCTCTCATGACAAAAGAAATAGAAAGGCTTTGCCAGTCATGTTTGTTGGCAAAAGCTTGAAAATATGATTCAGATGCATGTAAACACTGCAAAGCTAAAAAGAAATTTAGTAGATACCTGAAATTCATTTATTAAAAACTCCAGTGTAAGCAACCTCAAAATATTTGGAACCTGAGCCATAGTGGAACCTGAGCCATGGTTTCTCAGACTTGGGCTTGGTAGAAATTTTGTGATAAATGAAAGGAGAGAGAACTACACCTTTAGCCAGCTGGATGTGCCTGTGTGCACTGCAGAAAGGGAATGTGGGAGTCCCCCACATAAGAGACTTGCAGAATCACAATTCCTGTATTAAGATTGAAAATATACTTTTATCATTGCCACCAAGAACTATGGGATGAAACAGCTTTTACAACTTGAAAGTCCTCTTCTCAATTACTCACAAAAGCGGTACAGAAGATAGTTTTGCCCATAACAGACTTTCAATAACACATTATTAAAACAGAAATTGTTTAATCACCTACTATATGCTCCTATATATCTTTTTAATGAAGACCATAATGTTAAGGTACTCAGAACATGGTATATGGAACATACCATCTCAGTAGTGAAAATGTTGCAATGGTCCAGCCTACAAAGCAAATATATAGGAGAAAAAGCTACCTTCCCTCATCCCAAAGCATTCTGTGATACACTATATTTGAATTCAGAAAAGGCACAACAAAATTTGCAGAGTTCATTTAGCTGTATATTAAATAACTCTGAAAAAAGCTGTTAGAAAAAGACATATTAGCATATGGTAGGTGTTATAGGGGAAGAATGTGAACTTCTGACAATTAAATGAATTACAGAGATCTTTAAAACCTTGGCAACTAAGAAAGAGTTTATCCAAATATATAGCAATAACATTCTTCATTTAGTTTCTAACATAATTTTCAAAAAGTACTCTGTCCCTTTTTTCCTTGTTTTTGTTTTGTGTTTTTTTTCCTACTGTGGATGTTAATAAAACACTTCAGTAGTTTTTCAGCTAGAACTATAGAGACCATGTGGATGCCATTTCATCTTCTTGTTCACAAGGTTATTGTAAATAAAACAACATGGAACATTAATAAGGGGTAAAATAACATGTAATGCAATTTTGAAGAATTCGCACGACTGTTATTCATCTTCTGTGACCATTTAATAGAAGAGGTGTCTGAGAGGACAGATGGGAATTGAACGCAATGCACATGGAAGAAAATGGAGATTGCAGCTATCCCTCCAATAATTTGAAACTGATTCTCTGGCTTCTTCAAAAATAAATGCAGAGCTCAAGGTCAGAAAATACATTACTTAGAATCAAGCATTAGAATGCAGAGCAACCCCGATAACAGATTTTGCTGCCTGCAGATATCCTGCATTTGTCTTCATCAGGAATGTAGTATCCAGGTTACTGCAAGTGGCTGGAGTACTGGGCTGAAGTAGTTTATTGATTGCAATGCACAGGTAGCTTTGCAAAGGCAGCTAACCTGCAAATACCCTGTCCGGTGTCCACCGAGGCACACGCTGCGCTGCCGCCCTGGCTCTGTCCACCTCTGCAAAGTGCAACGTGGTGGGGAAACGTTGCCATGACAATAAGCATCTCTCCTCCTCCCCCCTCTGCTCCCACTTCTCTCTAGCCCCTCCTGACTCATATTCGTGATAGATGGCTCTGCAGCAGATCAGTAGCACGCTGAAGATGCTTTTAGATACTAGGCCATACGACGGGTAACTCTGGCGTCTGGGTGACATGCAGTGGGGGAGGGAAGGGGACCAGGCAGGCCCTCTAATCCTCCTAGAGAAAGTAACCAAGATGAAACTGCTGGAGTAATAGAGCTCAGAAAAGTGAGGAATGATCTTCTGCGTGTGTCTTCTAGCTCTCAGACTCAGAATTATCCCGTAATACAATATCATTCAGAATAACACTCTTGAACAGCTTACTAAATGACCTCGATTTCTTCAGGCTCATTATTGCATTCTCTCCTTAGGAGAGAAACTTGTCTTCTCTCGGGTTGCTCAGCAGATTTTCTTCCTTGTACTCATCTGTCATCTGTGCTCTGACCAGCAGTAGGCTCTTTCATATGTTTCTCGCAGCTCTGTAGGAAGCAGATGGCAGATCAGAAGACGCAGCTGCCCCCGAATTGTATCATCTCCTGTGGGAGCGGGGCAGACCAGGAGAGGATTCGCGTTCCCGCTGCTGTTGCTTGCATGGAGCTAGCGGCAGCTTCCCAGGCCAAGGGCTCCCTCGGTGCGAGACGCGTAGGCCGCGCAGCCTCCCCGTGCTGCTCCCTGCTTCCCAGCCCCTGGGCCCGCACTCTGCTCCTGGTGGCAAGGGAGGCCCCAAGAGGCAGCGTCAGTCTGGGACACTTGGCACAGCAGCTCCAGCAAGTGCAGATGGGGAGGGAGAAAGTGCAGGAAGACAGGTCATGCCCAGGTCCCTCTCACTGGGCAGAAGGCGGCAGACGCCATACGGGCTGCTTAAAGAAGGTGGGAACCAGTGCTCTATAATAAACCAAGAAGCCTGGTGGAACACCAGGACTCTCAGCCGGCCCTTGGCCCAGAATAGCTTCCCTTCTGCCTCCCTTTGTGCCCTGGGCTATAGCTGCCTCTACTATTTCATAGAATCATAGAACGCTTAAGGTTGGAAGGGACCTCTAGAGATCATCTAGTCCAAGCCCCCTGCACACGCAGGGTCACCTAGAGCACGTGGCACAGGACTGCGTCCAAGTGGGTTTTGAAGATCTCCAGAGAAGGAGACTCCACAACCTCTTTGGACTTAAGGTTTTCAAAGCTGGAAGGGGAAAGATGGCCAGACATAATGCCGGCCATGTCACAGATGTCTGTGCTGCAGGCTGCAGCAAGCACCATGTCTGGACCACAGTAGCCTTTTGGGCCACCAAGGTGCAGGAGGACCCCTGGGTTAATAGAGTGCTGGCAAAGTTCAGGATGCAGAGAAATGCTAATTTCAAATAAAGAAGCCACAAAATGTGAGATCTTCAGGATCACAAGTTGCTCCATGGAGATTTCAATTGTTTTATTAGTCTAATCCCAACTGCTATATAATTTCAAGGCTCATTCCATGCACATAGGTGCGATGATCCGAAAGGATGCAGCTGAGGTCCAGGCCTTTTACTGATCTCTGATTCTTGCCAATATCAGCTTCCCACTGGAAGAATCACAGTCAATCAGCTTCAGGGTAAGCCTCAGAATTTTAGTCCTGATCCTCACTACCTCATTAGACTAGCTCTACTTACCTCCATCAGACAAGTGTCCTTCCAAAAATGCCCATTGAGAGAGCTCCAGGGAAGAGCCAAACCAGGGACAGGCATGGGAATGTTCAAAAAGAAAGCGGCCTCCAGCATAACTGAGCAGAACAAGGGTAGAACATAATGCCAAGGGAAAGAGAGATACCTCAAAACTGAATTGCATTTGGACAATATTCTTCATTTACCCATTTCTTGCAATTTTACTAAATATCTGAAGCAATAAGAAAACAAAAATCAAGTTGTTCCCCTGGAAACTAGTGGGTGCGAAGAGCAGAACCCTGATATCATTCTGCGTACCACAGTGAAAAATGGTGTTATTGAAGTAAGTGCAGGTCAGCATCCTGCCAGTCTTATTTATTTTGGCAGTCTCATGAAGGTGGATGGTTCATGTGAGTAAATTAGAAGGCTTTAGCTAGAGGTGTCAGAAGGTAAGCCTCAAGCAACGGGAGAATGGAAGTGAGACTGTCCAAGATTAGAAATCTAATGTTCTCCCTAGATTAATCTAAATAGGGAAGACTGAAGCTGCGTAGTGTTCAGTCTACTTTACAGCCATCCATCATTGAAAATAGAAGAGGCGGAGGAGAAAAGTAAGATGAGGGGAAAAAGTAAGATTTCTCTGCAGATAAGTTTCTAAAAGGTACATTTTTCTTAAAAAAAAAAAAAAAAAAAAAAGGCCGTAAGGATTGATTTGCATATTTAATCATTGCTTTTTAAAGATCTTTCCATTTCTTTGAAATTTCAAAGCATGGGAATTTATTAGTAAAATGACATTTTGTATTGAATTTGAATGCATTGCAGCTTTGATGATAACCTTTATACAACAAGAAAGATTTTTTCGGATGTACTCTCATTTAAAATTAATAGATATACATTCTGTGCGGCCAAATGTTTAATTTGCTACAAGAACTGCTACCATTTTTATTTCCTGTAAGGTCTCTAGAACCATGCAGGCACAGCATGGTCACCTTTATTAATCCTTTCATAAATGAGTTCTTGTTTCATGTCAGATTTTGAAGGAAATGTGGTCTTGCACTACAAATGTTTTGGGGAAGAGATGGAATCACAGAGAGACTATTCAGCTCACTGACCCACACCTTAATAAAGTGCACGTGAAGACCAGTAAATGAGATCGTGTTTTTGTTGTAAGTAGTTCACCACATTGCAAGTATAACATGCCATAAATGGCAAAGGGAACTAGTTTTAGATACCTTATGGTGCCTTCACAAGGAACAACTCAGCCACCTTGTAGCCTGTCAGGTTCATTTCAAGTGTGCATAGTGTAAATTATACTTTTCCCTTTTGCTATCTATTCCCTATAGTCATGGCAGGAACAGTTTGCACTAAAACTGTTAGTTTTATAGCAAATATCTGTCAGCATGCAACCCGTATTCTGTGCAAAAATGTCAGGGTGCATTTTCCTGATGTGCATGTCATGCATCGTTTTCATCAATCTTTTATTTTTAGGAGAGCAGGAAAAAAAAGCACTTTTTTACTTTGCAGAATGTGGAAAAAATACAAGAAGAATTTAGTTAACATTCTGTGCAACTTCTATTTTCTTCAGGAAGGCAGAGCTTTGTTTCATCTTCCAGTATATATTCTACATGCTGTACACTTGTTTCTAAAAATATTAAGAAAACCACATCACAGTATCTTCTAGATGTCCAGAATTTTGCATCTTAGATCTCCTGTCTGACAGCTAAGTGTCTCTGCAGTTATCCATTGTATGTGCCTGTTTTCTACCTGCTTAGATTTCTAAGTTGTGTAAACGCTACATGTGAGAATAGAGAGTATTTCTGTTCCTTAGAAAATGACAGAGAACTGATTAAAAAATGTGAGGGTGATGTTGATATTCTTGTGTAGGCTTATAATGTGCAAGTTATAACATTTCATATGAGATTACAATCACTGTTTGGAATGGGTTGATGTGTACATGGTGCCGCAGTGTCACGTCTTGGAATTCAAAGCAAATATACCAGCCCTTCATTTGTGTGACATGGAGATGAATACATTGCACAGCAAGATGAACGGCTGACATGCAAAATTCCTTCCCAGAAAGAAGAAATTTTCCCTCATTGCAAGATGAATAATTTTTTTTTTTGCTTTATTTTGTTTCAGCTATCACATAGCCTGACTTTCCACTGATAAGATTAAGGCAGGCGAGGACAGAGGGGAAAGTTGAGAGGGGTTTCAACTACCCTACTTTGCCATGCACATGACTTACTGCAACATCCATGTTGCCAGACCCAGGACATAACATCATGTGAGATAAAACAACCCCACTGGTTGCACTTGATCGGACTGCGGCTTTATCTTCCTGTGCTGGAAAGCATGTATTTTTTTTTGTCTCTACTCTTGTCACAATAGAATTGATTATCTGCATAGTTTTCATTAATATAGATCACCACTAACAATTCAACAACAAATTATTGTTCAAAATAAACTGTTTTGTGCTTCTTATAGAAAACGATTCAAGAAAATTTGTTCATTCTACAACTCTGAGTTCTTATTGCACTGCCAACCAATGGTCTCAAAGAGAGAGGCCAGGAAATGTTGTGCAGTTGAGCTATAGCAATTAGCCATAAAGTAGGGATGCAACTTGTGAGAAATCTTCTCTGTCTTCTACTACACAGTCCAGGAAAGAGAAGTGGATAGGCAGGATTTTTTTCACCTCACTCAGAATATCTGCTATAAAAGTTCTTACATCTGAGCTAATCATACTAAGTTCCTTTTATTGAAAAGAGATACTTTTAGGGGTTGAATCGTCTGATCTATTTTAGATGTCAGCTTCAGGGCGAGTTTAATAAGATCCTAGAAGACCCCATTTCTCTCTATAAAGATAGTCCAGAAGACCACCTTGGATATAGCTGCCTACCACTCCTCAGTGCATCATAAGGAAGAACAAGTCTTTTCCTAGTGTACAGTAAGTTAGAAAATTGATCCAAGCTCCACCATCACCTTTGCCTTGTGCAGTGAGTCATCTGTGCTTCCCAGAGAAGTATGGAACTGTTCTCAAAAACTTAGTCATTTTAAGGGATTTAATTGGAGCCTTTATTATTCTATCAAATGAGTTCAAGAACCAGTATTTCCTTACACTGAGATCAAAAACCAATACAGTGCCAAGATTCATTTCCTAGCATCAATTTCTCTTCTTTCTCGGTACTTCTGTTGCCAAGTGATAGTTCACAAAGATCTTGCATATGAGAGCTTATTTCCATTCACTTTTGCCCTATCATCTGGACAGTCAGTTCTGCAGCCCACTTGTTGTTGTGAAACTGTTCACTCCATCTTTCCATGAAATCACCAAAATCTTCAAGACAAGCTAATGTCTTGGAAGTCCTCTTTTTCTGTCCGATCACTTTGGTGAAACTGCAAAAGCTCCACTTTCCCAAAGAAGTCCTCTTACAATCAAGTAAAAACTAAAAAGAAAGTCTTAAAAAAGGCGAAGAATATGTCTACAGTATACCCAAGGCATCCCTGAGCCCCAGCAGAGGCAGGTCCTAGCAGGGAAAGTGAGAGAGTTGGACTCTAATGTTGAGAATGTGAGAGTACACACTGCAATCTAATGAAAAGTCACCCGGAGATCTTATTTTCCTCTAATCCAAACTGCTAAAGCCTTAGCTATAATTTATAGCTTCTCTTAGCCCCAGATGCAGATCCACTGAGAAACCCCAAGGGACGAGATCAGCAGGAGCAGCTTGCACCCTCCTGCTGACGGGGGAGATCAGTTAAAACTTATTTTGATCTGTTAAACCCACCTCCCCCAGGCTGTTTGCCCTTCTGGGGCTGTGCAGTGAATGTTCACCTTGGCAGCTGCTGCAGCAGTGGGAGCAGCAGCTTCTTGCTCATGTCCATGGGTCCCCGCTTTGCCACGCTCAGTGCTCCCTTCCCCAACGCTGCCTGTTTTGGAAAACACCAGCCGTGAACTGTGAACATTTCCAGATCCTATAGACGCCGTCACAAACGCTGTGCTATAGAAAACCCCAAATACTTATAATTCATTCAGTGAAGGACTCTCAGTCATTACAGTTGACTACCCCAAATGATAATCACATCTGCAGCTGAATTAATGTCATAATTTCTAATCTGTTCTTTTAATTCTTGTCCTTCTGGTGTGGTTACATTGACTGGTTTGTACTTTTGCAACTGCTTTTTTTTTTTTTTTTAATAATTGTGCTAAATTCAGATTTGTTTTGTTTTGTTTTTGTGGATTTCCAAATTTGTCATGGTGGGAGGTGAGAGAAAGAATAGTTGAGGAAAAAGTGAAGTGTTTAGATGCGTTTCTCAGGCTTTCCACTTCAGCTGCAACTCATTCTGATGGTTAATCCTGATCCTAGTTTTGTCCCTGATGCAAGAGGAGGGTTTGTGGATAATTTTTAATAGACCAGCAAAAGGAGAGCAAGAATCAATATGTGCTTCTCAACTAACTTCATGCTTGTGAATACCCTCCTCCTTACCACTCCTTTCTTGAAGAAAGCTGGGTATGTAGATTGCTGGATTCCCAAGTATTTTAAGTTCGACAAGTATTTTGTCACTGTATTCCCCAGACTTTTATTAGCAGGGGAGCCCACAAATGGTGGTGCAGCAATGTAATTACTCTGGTTCGGGGAGAAAAGCTGCAGTTCCTCAGAACTTAATTGGCTAAGCTGAATTAATGACCTTCCTGGACCTAATCAAACAATGCAAAGAAAAATTAAAGCAAGACTTGTACATTCCCTGCAAAATCTATCCAAGCAATGCAAAACAAGCCATTAATTCCTGGAGCCATTTTATGATTGGACACAATAAATGTTTTGAAATTTTAGAAACATTTACTCACTGTCTCTGCATATTTATATCAGAGCACCAGAAACTCCTGGCAAAAGGATCTCCTGGTAGCACAGAAGGCATTCACAGATGAGAGAAGCTACAACAACCTGACTGAAGTCACTGAGTATGAATTTTCAGCCTCCAGCCATAATAACTTTGTTCAATGTAGTTTTAGGGCTGTAGGAGCTATCATTTTTAAAGCAGAGATTGACAAGAAATAAAACGAAACAAGGGCTTTTCAGGCACTTCTTAGTTTGTGTGGTGCTGGTGACACAGAGCCATATTTCAAAAGGGTAATGTTTGATGGGTGACAGAACAGCTTGCAGCTTGGTCTGCTCTGGTGAGAGAGAAGAATGCAAAAGCCTAATGATTAATAAACCTAATGATATTACATGCATGGGAATGGTCTGTGCCCCTGATGAACTTATTATTGCTTGGTAGATATTTGTTATAGGAGCACAAGCGAAGAAAAATCATTAGCAGAAACAATGTTCATTATTTAAATCAAATGATCTCTGCGTGGGAGTTTTCTTTTCATGCACAGTAAACATTTTCAAAGCTCAATGTATTTTCTAAATATGATCGTTTGTTATCCTTGCTTAGACTCTATCTTCTGCATAAAATGTAGATGCACAGGGCATTGGGGGGAAAAAAATACTGAGTAATCTGAGAAGTGCATTTTGGGGAGCCTGGGTATTTTCTTTTATATCTGAAAAGGAACTTGGTGCTGGAGAGGGAGCCAAGCTTGTGTAAGCAGTTCATGCCTCATACATTGCTCAACGCATCCCAGAAATCCTGCACAAGGAAGTTTTTAAAGGGGGAGTATGAGCCTCAGAAAACACAGGTAAGTGCCTTGGAGTGCTTTGTAGCCACTAACAGCATGAGGAACAGAATGGATGGGGAATTTGCAGGACACTAAGAAACAGCAGGGACCTAAGGGAAGGAGAAGACATGAGCAACCTCACATCTTTTGGTCAGATTCCTGGAACATGGATACAAATTTTCCATCTTCTACCAGATACAAGGACATGTGTGCCCACCAAACAGCAAGGTTTCTATTTCTAGTAGGGGAACCAGGTAAAGAAGGAGGCCATGAGGGACTTCACGTCCTAAAGAAAATATAAGACAGAGTCTGGAGTAAAGCCTAGCTAAGCAAAGCGTGACTGAAGGAGATGGTGCTCTGAAAACCAATTCCTAAATACCTCAGGACTAGTGAATGCCCTTGTCTTCTTTATGTCTAACATATTCATCTGTAAAATGAGGATCATATTACCCCCCCACGTCTTCCTTTTGTGATCAGCCAACAGGAATGGAGAATTCTGCTTAGATAATAAAAGCCATGAAGGAAATTAGTATTTTCCTTCTAAGAAAGGTCTGCAGATAATCAGGCATTAGAATTCATCTGTGTGTATACTTTTCTCCTACATCCACCTGATTAAGAATTCCTTCTGCAAACTAAGGCATCACTCCTTTGGAATCTGTTTATTTTATTTTATTTTATTTTAAGGAAAAGAGAAATTAATGTGAAAATAATTGAAATTAATGTGAAATTAATGTAAAGAATTATATTAATGAGGAAGGATGCACATCCTTCATTGACCTTTCCCTCCAAATCTGCCTTCTGAACTGTTGCCCTCTTGTCCCTCTCCTCCTCCTATTTCTTCCCCAGTCCTTCACTAACAAGTGCAAGTGGTTTTGCTGTTTCTTTCCTGCTTCTAATTTGCTCTCAGGATTCTTTGTCAGAGTCTTTCTTCTCTGTTTAGTGAAGTACTTTCTTTTATAGAAAATCCCAAATCTACATCTCAAGTTTCTTATCTCCATTCCAATTCTCTTTCCAGAAAAGTCTTTTCCTCCCTTCAGTTTCTCTTTGGTCCATCTCTTCCCACCAGCTAAAACCAAGTCACAGTCTTCAGTTTAGAGCCATCTAAAATTTTCTTAACATCTTTGTCCAGTGAGTTCCAGGTTCCTCCCCAGTTTCTAGCCTTTTTCTGTGGACTTCACAGCAGGGCGAAACACTCTTTCTCAATGACTGGCTGAACTGTTCTGGTTGAAGCTGTTAAAATAATTTCACCAAGAGGCTATTTTGGAGAATTTCAAACAAAACAGACTTTAGCTAGGTCACAAAAATCAGTGAAAATGGCCTTTTATAATCAGGGTGGCTCGGTGGGATGTAGTGCTACATGTTCTGTGATATCAGACATACAGAAAATTCAGTTCTCCAAGATAACTGAAACAATGTTCTATTGAAAGCAATACAGTCTACCAGACACACTGTAACTTCACTTTCTCCAGTTTATACCACAGGAAGTTTCATGGTCAAAAACAATTTTTCTCTTGCTACAACGTTCAATTTTTTTCCATGCTTCATCAATAAGTGGAGGTGTTTTTGACAGTACCTCAGCTCTTTGCCGTTAGCTCTCATGCATGTCAGCCTCTTCCTCGCCTGGTGCAAAACAGGGAGACAAGGTGACTGGCAAAAAAAAAAAAAAAAGATCATTTATTACTTTGTTAGGAGAATTTTTGACAGTTTACTAACAATTTTTAGCCACCATTTACCTGTACACATGCACAGTGAATCCTGAAACAGCAAATGCTGCCCAGGGCGGTTGGACGGCACAACGCAGAGATGGAGGCACAGCGACTCCTTGCCTTTTCCTGGCCCTGGAGGAGGTTTCAGATCATGCAGTTGACTCCAATCATTGCCATGCAGCAATGTATGTGCGCTAGAGCAGCTCACTTGCTCCTATCCTTACTGCTGCCAGTAATTCAGGTTCCCAAGTAGCCTGTTTACAACACTTCCAATTGCCAGAGATGTGTTGTTGTTCGAGCGAAATGGCAAGACAAAATATTCTGAGGAAAAAATGACTTTCACCCAACTAGCAAACACCTAGACAAGAACACCATGTAATGCTGAACTGGTATAATAAATATGAGGCAATCTTTTATCTAACACGAGACCAAGAGGGAACTCACAGCCAGTTACTTTCTCACCGCAATTAATTACAATGTTAACAGTGCCACAGTAGTAACTGAAAGATGAGATTTAGTGGATTAAACGTACAGAATCAGAAGCACTCCCTCATCTAAAGCACTTATGTTCAAAATACCTAGAAGAAAAAGTGTGGATGAATTGCAGTTCTGCTTTTGGTCATGAGGTTGGAGACCCTGAGACAGAAGCTGCTCTGCGTCTCCTCAACACCAAGGTCATGCAGAAGCGCAGCAGTAAGCACAGCCATGCTCAGCTCCTTCTGAGAGCCGAGCACAGACCCTAACCTACCTAAAGCAGCTGTTGAAAATCAATGCTGCAGCAAAAATGAGACCTTTCGGCATATATTTCTCTACTTAATTAAACAAAATTGTATCTTAATAGCTTTTTTATACACTGCTTATGTACTGATGGCAGACATTGTACCTGAAATCCACAACAAAAAAGCATTCATGCAACACCACAGGCTTGGGGCAGAGTGGCTGGAGAGCTGTGTGGCAGAAAAGGATCTGTGGGTGCTGGTCAGCAGGGTGAAGAACACGAGCCAGCAGTGTGGCCAGGTGGCCAAGATGGCCAACAGCCCCCTGGCTGGTATCAGGATCAGTGCAGCCAGCAGGACCTGGGCAGTGATCGTCCCCCAGTACTCGGTGCTAGTGAGGCTGCATCTTGAATACTGTGTTCAGTTTTGGGCCCCTCTCTACAAGACGGACATCGAGGTGCTGGAGCGTGTCCACAGAAGGGCATTGAGGCTGGTGAGGGGACTGGAGCACAGACCTTACAAGGAGCAGCTGAGGGAGCTGGGGTTGTTTAGTCTGGAGAAGAGGAGGCTCCAGGGAGACCTTATTGTTCTCTATAAGTACCTGAAAGGAGGTTATAGTGAGGCGGTCTCTTCTCCATAATAACTACAGATAGGACAAGAGGAAATGACCTCAAGTTGCAGCAGGAGAGTTTCAGGTTAGACATTAAGAAGAATTTGTACATGGAAAGAGTGGTGAAGCATTGGGACAGGTTGTCTAGGAAAGTGGTAGAGTCACTGTCCCTGGCAGTGTTCAAGAAATGTGTAGATGAGGCACCTGGGGACATGGTTTAGCAGGCATGGTGTTGAAGGGCTTACAGCTGTGCTCGGTCATCTCGAAGGTCTTTTCCAACTACAATGATTCTATGAGCCTATGGTTCTACGATTTTTTAAGATAACCCTTTCAAACAATATTTTAGTGCCTTTGAATGTATATAAAAAGAAATCCTCTATGGATGTTTCTGATTTATGGAATGTACCAAAAAGTTGCAATGGAAGCACTTTGAGAAGTGGACTGCAACCTTTGGCATATCTTATTTTCTTACCTTGACATCTTTCTTTCATTCTCTGATCTCTGATTCTTCATTTCTTCATCAAATTTGTCCCAGTTGGAAACTTTTTTGGGAAAATATGCTTTTGAAACTAATTTTACATCAGGGGCTGTCAGGGAAGCAAAAAGCCCCAGGATTTAAGCTAGAGTGGTCTAAGACATTGCTCCAGCAAAACAAGTAAGCACATTCAAACATCCAACCCTGTTCTGGACAGCCAAAGACTTCAGTTAAGCACATTCAAAAGTAATTTACTGTATCAGGCCATCTATATATTGCACACTCTGTACTGCATGCAAACTGTATCACCACAAAAATCCTTCATTTACGAGAAAAATCTAAGTGAATCTTTTTATGGGCTCTGGGATTAGTTATCAAGTGGGCATGTTCCAGTGTAGGGATAATTATTTTGACTATAAGATAAAGCACCTATCATACAATTTTGGTTAGACTCTAAAAGCTGTAGGAAACTCTCTTCAAAGAGCAGTTTTGCATGGCTGCTGTGAAAGTCTGTGTAGAAAATGTTCTCCAGTGTCCCTTGTAATTATCGAAAGAATTGTAGTGCCATCTTGTGGAAGAAAAGCCATTGAAAATTACCAACAGACTGTCATTTGTGGCTATTAAGATAATTAAATAAAAATAGAATCTCTTAAAAAATAAACAAATATATGAGCTGACTTGAGGAATAACTGCCCTAGAGTGGAGGCTTTCTAAGAAGAGGTCCAAGATAATAGCGCTTTTCATCATAGTGCTTTTTCATTTACTTCCATGAAGGATTTCCCAGATTCAAACACCTCTTCCTGGCAGGAAAGGATTTCTTCCCTTGAGTTGGGATGTCAAATCCACCATGAAGAGATCATTTGTATTATAAAGAATGGAAACAAACAAACATCTTCACATGATCCAAGCTAGTGGTGTTGTGGTCTATAGCAGGAGTCCCCACCTCAAGCTTTGGGTGCATTTGGCATCCATGACACCCACCAGAAGTTTGGCTGTTCTCTTGGTCCCCCAAGCAAGTGCTCAGGTGCCTGACGGGCACTATCTGGGCCTGACATATCCCAGATGTTCCTCAGCTTCCTCTTCTGCATGCTGGCCCCATAACCAGGCTGTCTTCACTCTCCATGTGCGGCACCTCCCTACCCCTTCCTCCCACACAGATGCAGACATGAAACACTACTTTGGGTAGGGTGTGGGAATTACATGCTTGGTTTCCACTTTTAACCAGGAAAAAACACACACACTCGCTTTCACAGAAAGTCATGCAAGATGTTACAAAAAAGGGACTACTATATTGTTGTAGCATTGAGAGTTTTCCTGCTGGAAAGGATTCCGGATGATGTTTGAATAAACATATCTTCTGTTTAGGAGATTCTGTTGGAACAGCTACTAGCATGGTAGGGAAATTCCCAGTGCAGCCTGGAAGTCCAGACACCAAGAAGAAATCTGGAGACTTCCTGCAAGGACTTCCTCTCCTCTCTAGAGGTCCTCCCATCTCCCCCTCATAGAGATATGGCTGGTCAGATCCCTGGGAAGCCCCCAGAGCTCCTCTAGCAGATGTTCCCCAGTCACTGAGGTCTAGAGTGTCTCATATTTAATGGTGTGCCACGTCAGTCGTGATACTGGAAGTATTCTCAACCAGGGTACGTCCCTCGCTAGGGAAAGGGAAAATAAAACTCATCCGTCTGTGTTCACTGTTAGTTCTGCTAAGAATAATTACTGTTCCAGCAGTCCAAACTAGTCTGGCAGAGTAAGTTGTACTGGATTATTAGTTCTGTGGCATAAAGCAGAAAAATCATTCAAGCAAATTGTTGAATACTCTATTTTAAAGGATCAGAAGTTTTCTGTAACTATTCAGCCAGCTCGAGCCTTTTTCAAGTCTGCCACATACCCAGAACTGCCTAGATCATCACAGTCCATAGTTATTTCTAAAGGCAGAGCACACACAGGCTAGATAGATACATCTTGTACGTGCAATAATATGAGAGCATTTGATTACCACAAGATCTAAGGCCAACATGCTCACAACCAGACAAAATGCATCACACAATGTTAGTTGTTTAGAGCAGTCCTTTAGCAGGTATTTAATGAGATGGTTAAATTTGTGCTAGAGGCAGAGATAATTACAGTACTAAATAATGAAAGAGCTAAAGGAGAAAAAAAAAGAAAATGGAAAGAAAATAAAGGTAGAAAAAATGTGAAAATGTGAAAAGTGCTGGGCTTGAGTAAGTAAGTGAGAACTAGAAAATTGGCATCCCAGAAAATCCACTAGTGATAAAATAAGGCTAGGAAAAACTGCACTGAACTTTGGGGAACTGAAGTTTGGGGAAAGAACAGGTGGATAAACAAGGTAATAGCAAAGCTTGAGACACTTGGAGGGAAAGTTTTCTTTTGGTTGCCATTGTGTATTAATTTTCCCATAAGAACATACGCTCTAATACCTACATTATCTACATAAGACTTATACTCTAATACCTAGTTGCTCCCAAAGAAATCAAAAACAATGAGTAAAGCTCCAGCCCTTCAAATATTTACATATGTCCCCAATGCTCTGTGTAATTCAGATAGACAACTATCAGGCCAAAGTAATATAACCCATTGTCTTAAACAAAATACCAGCATTTGAGAAAAAAAAATCTGATTTAAATATTCTGTTTTTTTCCAAATGAAAAAATAATCTTTTGTTTTGAAGTAGGAAAGAATGAAATACAATATTTTTTTCAGTGTTCACCTCTAAAAACCAAAAACAAACAAACAATAAGACCTCTCAGAACTGAAGAAAGAAGAGTTTCCTTATTTTTGTGTGTGTTTTGGCTTGGATTTGGTTTTGAACACTCTGGGATACATTGTATTTTTACCAATTCTCCATTGTATTTATACTGTATTTCTACATATATATTTACAGGCAAGAAATGAATTTTCACCAAAGAAACTCATTAAACCATGGCCCTTTTCCCATCTGCCATTATGTTTTAACTGCGATAGCTTAGTTTGAATCTCAATTTCTCCTTTCCCTTTCTGTCTTTAAAAATGCATTATCCCTATCATCCTAGACATGTAGGTCACATTCCCAAGGAGCCCTCAACAGGACCTCTGCCTTCCTATCTGAATGAAAAAGCAGAGTGCTGACATTCAGCTTCTTGATTGCAAACGAGAGTGTTGTCTGTGACCACAGAGCAGAGTGACATATCAAAACACTGTTGTTTTTGCCATTTAGCTGAAGTGAAATATGAGCACTGAACTATATTTTTTTTTCCCATCCAAAACAGTTCACATAATTTAGAGCTTATAATAATACAAATTCTCTGCAAATATTGTAATGCCTTTCAGGTTATTTTTCCTGATTCACAGAATACTAGAAAAGGCAGTCTTGCTGACAGCCTCCCTAAATCTGACATTTTCCAATGAATGACACAGTTATAGAAAGGTTATAGCAAGAATGTATATAATTTTTGGATTAATATTTTCCTGCTTTATGAATGGAAATATAATTTAAAGACTTTTCAAAATTAGGTAAGTGCTAAACTAATTTGAAAACAAAAGTTCTACTTTGAAGTAATCCAGCATCTACGTTACCTTTTAAATTTCTACAGAAAAGAAAAAAAAAAGAGAACATAGATGCACATTAAACCAAAAACTCTCCTTCATATAATGAAGGTTTCACGTGTTTGTATTTCATTAAGGGCCCAGTGTTTGAACGGCTTTTTAGTTGAGCCAGGTGAATCTATATGTTTCATATTTAGACCTCATACTGAGCTAGTCTTTCCTTTGTATCGGGAAGTTACTACATTTATTTTCATTTCATTTCTTTATCCCAGAAGGAGGAAAAAAGTGCTATGTGTTTCTGGTTGTTGAACACCATGTAATTTCAGGTAACTTTACCCTTGCATCAATCTCTCATGCAGCGTTCACCAAAGCGGGTGGCCTCTGGGCTCCCACAAGCCTGGCCCCTCCAGAGCGGTTCTGCCAGGCTTGGTGGTCCACTCTGCTCGTGAGGAAGCCCTGCACTTCCTTTACTATCTGCTGTCTCTTAATACTGCTCCTCTCTCCGACCTGGTCCGTGAATGTTGTTACAAACTGTTTGAAGATCCCATCCTCCTGCCCTGGGTTTCCAGTGAGCCAGGTCCCCTCCGTCCCATTCCGGGGAGCTCTCTGAGGAGCGAGGCCGACCCCTGCCATGGCAGCCCTCGCATCGTCCTGCACGGACGCTCAAAGGATAAGCTGATATAAGCAAACCCAGCCCAGCAGAAGCCAGCGATGCTGGTTATGACCGGCTCCAGCTTCATGCTATACCAGCCTCACTTCAGCTTCTACCAGCTTTGAGGGGATTAAAAAAGGTATCGTGCGAGACTTGTGCCGACACGGTCGTTTGGTGAGCAAACGAGACACATTCTACCTAGGGACAGCTGTGTTGAAAGCAGAATTTTCATGAGAGAATTATTTTGCCTTCAGAACAATGATATTGCTCAGAACCACAGCTGAGGCTACTGAATGCAGCCACTCTCCCTGCCTTTGCTCACAGTCACTTCTTAATGGAGAAACGTCATGTTATAAAGAACACAGTACATCAAAGAGCTATAACTAAAAAACCAGGAAAGGCAGCACATATGATATGCAATAGAAAGCATGGTTGCTTTTAGAAAAAAAAATCTAGTTACAACAAGATAAACCACAAACTCTGTAATATCCTTAGATTTATTGCTTATAATTGACATGAGCTTGGTGGCTTTTGGTAGCCTTTTAATTCAAATCAACTTCACTTTGTCAGGCAACTGACAATATCACAAATTACAACAAAAGTAGTAAGGCCAGTGCCCCGGTCAAAGGATGACTAGAAATTAATTAAGTATAAAGCAGAAATTCCCTCTTGCCTAACCAGAGGCTACTGCTGCAGGTCAAAATTAAGGTCAACTTGCAGAGCAGCAGAGAAAACCCTGTGTTGGGACCTCCTTTTCTCCAAGAGACCACAAAGCCCAGTAAAGGTCATCCTTATTTAACCTTGCATTATGAAGTGACTCATGCTTTGCCTCCTAATCATTAAAACCTTTCACATGGTGAGGACACTAGTCAAGAATTAGTTCCACACATGTTCATGCTTGAAGCACACTTTTAATGATTTGAGCCGCATGAGTCAAATATTTGCTAATGGGCAAAGGGAAAATATTAACTTGTTGAACAATAGACTGAACTTCTCAGGCAATATTTACCCATTGCCAAAAATAAAGGAACAATTTCAAAGATGAGAGTCTCTAACACCATCTACCACTGACTTCCTATCTCTTTTATATTCAGTGCCTTTGAAAAATCATCCCATGACTATTGAGTATTAAACAGTAGATTATTTGTGTCTAACAAACAACATGGTGACCCCAAAGCACAGACCTCTCCCATTAAAGGATGTGGAATGCTCAGCCAGGAGAAACTACAAAAAAACATATTCACTAGCAGTGTAGACCTTATTAGTACTTGTTCGAGTTGATACAATTTGTCTCATCTCTGGTATTATAAACGGTCATAACTTGAAATGAAGAACTTCTTTTAAAAATCTAGCCTGGAGTTGTTAGATTTTACCAACCCTGCATGTGAACAAGAATCTCATGCACAAAAGAAAATCTCAACTGTGAGTATTTAATTTCATCTGCTGCTTCCTAAAACACCAGAGATGGTTCTCCGAGCATCTTTGGTCCTTCTCACAACCATGTTCACTTCTCCACAACTGCAGAGGTCTTAATGGGATCTACCCTTAAGATTTCAGGCTTCAATTCTAGAAGGTATCTGAGCGTAACTTCAAGTAATCCTACAGATGTGAGACTGATTGGTGCAACTAGCATACATTTGGTTTC
Organism: Tinamus guttatus; assembly: GCF_059628265.1. Lineage (NCBI taxonomy): Eukaryota > Metazoa > Chordata > Aves > Tinamiformes > Tinamidae > Tinamus > Tinamus guttatus. Next base: position 2,693,762 of record NW_028288902.1, on the reverse strand, counting down.
ATATTCTGTAGAGCTGATGTCTTTATATTCATTTTCTCTGATTTTTTTTTCCCTTCGGAAGACATACTCTGCATTCACTCTCACACACTGTCAAAGAAACAGGCAAGCAGGTCATTTTAGTTACATTAATTCAGTCATACATTTACTGCTATTTACTGCTATTAAGTTACTATAAATCAGTGCAGTTCTTTAATCTCACGGTTTGGCCTTGTACAGTGATAATGTACACTTAGGTGATAGACCTAACTGTGGGAGATAGAACGGAAATATTAACAGCACATTAGGAGAGATGAATAATGAAACAGCTATAGTTCATTATATATATACAGTTAAAATAACAGAACAGATCTTGCTAAGCTTTGGATTTGTAGCATGATGATTAATGGCCCTGTTTAAATAAGAAAGATGGTGTGACAATGTATTTCCCTGTAAAAGCCTCCTGGTATTTGGTTCAGTAATTCTAAACCAAATACATTCTTGGCAATTAAGTTTCACTGTCAACATATTCAGTCTGTAGTTTAAAGAAATGAGCATTTGCTAATGAGTCTGCCTCTAATGGTTCCTTCAGGGTTCACATGTTCCACTATGAAGTCTTGGACAATTTTTCGCTGATAGGAATTGTCAGTTCTTAAAGCGCATTCATAGCTGTTGTCCCACAATTACAGATTATCTCTTAATGTCATATATAGTTTTCCATGTGATCATGTGACAGAGCATTCATGTCTGCACGTGAACTAAAATGCCTGCACACCTGAGAACGACAGGGCAACTCCAACAACACGTTCATGGACAACTCTGAGGAAATCATGGTCTTGTCTTTCTTGACCTCCTATAAAATGCTATTTGGATGACCTTTAATAAAATCTCTTAATAGCCTTGTCAAATAAATGGGAAATGTAACTCAGAAGGGGTGGGCACACAGAGCTTGCTCCAGCCCATCGCAGAGCTCAGGAAACCTTTGCTCACTCATCCCACTTGGTGAGTAACAGAGCAGCCTATGTGGTAAGCTGGAAATACCAAAAAATGGGGTCCCTTGGGTTCCTCATCCTTCGACAGGGGAGACAGCTGCCAAACCTGTTCTCCTTCCCATTCATCTCATTCCGTTCAGGCTATTTTGTTACCGTGCGGAAAAGCAATGAGAGCCATTTTTTGCAGGAAAGTTCATTAGCTCCTTCCAGTTGAGCTTAACTTAGATTTTTTGTAACACTAGCTCATTGCTTGTTCTTCCTCATGTTTTCTCTTAGTCCAAGCCAATTTATTACAGTCATTCCACACACTTTTTAACTCATTTCCTGCTTTCAACAGCATGTTCTTTACCAAGTGGGACACCCAACAGGAGAAGAGTTGGGTGTTGCTCAGCTATGCCTGGACACTGCAGAACTGCCACCTTGGGCCACCTGCTGAGAGCCTCAGAAGTGATGTTGCCAAGTGGGGTGGTCAGATCCCGTGACATACAACCACACACAACTGGTTAGACTTAGGGGCTTGTAACAACACAGAATTAATGAGAAACTTTTTTTTTTTTTTTCTTGGTCACATGGTCTCTGTTCACTTTGCTCCTCTTTCAACTTTATTTTGGAGTCAGGGATATCAGCCAGAGCAGAAGAAGTCGAGAGTGCAAGAGCCTCCTCTGGGACTCCGTTGCATTAGGTTGTGAACAAGTGGGAGCTGTGACTCCCCATTCCCTGCCAGGCACAGGCTATATATATAGAGCGTGTGCTATATAAATCAGGGACAGCAATAGGTATTCTCTAGGGAATAACATTTTGTAGGGAAGAACCCTTCCCAACAAATCATGGCCTTCTTTGCAAAATAATTTAAATGCTGTTACCTATTTAAATAGCACTGGCTCTTGTTGTTGTACTGCCTAGAAGTCCAAGCAAAGACCAAGTGTCCCCACAGGCACAGGGCCATAGCACCGATGGAGCAAGGAGAGCACTAGATCAGTGTTAGTTACACCAGATAAAGAGGATAAATCGCATTTTACCTTGTATGGCTGCCTCCTCATTTTGGACCTGTTTTAAATACTTCCTGTTCTGGAAATGTAAAGAATTATTAGGAAACACTGAAATGAAGCTTTAACTTGTATTATATTAACTAGACATTTAACGATTTTCCTTTGCCATGAGTTAAATGTAAACATATGAGCATGATAAATTTGTATGTACATATATATAAATATATGTATATATATACACGATTACTCAATTTGTTTTATTATAAATATGTCATTTTTCATCTTTTTAAAATAAAACACAGGAGGAGACCAGTGAATTCTTAGCATCTGGTGGTAGGTTGATTTTTTCCAAGGAGTTCTCACAGAGACACGTGAAAGAGACACATATTCCATGTGACAGTAAACAAATTTAGAGAGAGCTGCCTCTATAAATAATCTATGTTCATCATCTTACATAAGAAAGTGGAAAGTTAGCCACTTATTCCAATCTATTAAATGGTTTGCAGCAGTTTGGTAAGAAAACCTGAGGCTTTCTCACTATCGTTATGTTGTCACGTGGCTGCAGTGAGGGAATGATGGAAGAAGAAAGCCCATAAGCATGTGACTATAAATGGAAATACACATCAGAGATTGGAAAGAAAACAAAAACTGTAGGAAAACAACATTAAGAGAATAAGAAGTTGCAACAGTGTTTTGTTTTGTTTTTCATTTTTATTCTGAATAGGAATAATCTGCCACTTTCTATAATATAACAATATATATTTTAAAACTACAAAAGCGTAATTTGGAACTGCATATAAATCACATAACACAAATGTCAGAAGTATGTGCAGCAGTCCTGCTTCAGCAAGGAGTACCCAATCCGTTTGGGATCAGGATTCCTGAGGTTAGAGCACAGGGAGCAAAAGGAAGGGATTTTATTCCTAGCCGGGAAAAATCCTTGTACCACCATGAATAAGGCAGGTTTCTGCTCAGTTTTTCTTCCATTTGTAAGTGACTGAAAAACACCTCCAAACTCCTACGTGGGCTATTGCATTCTGTTATTACTTCCTATTAGAAACAGATCTGATTCTCCCTAGCCCGCTGATGTGCTGAGCAGGGTCTAGGAAAAAAAGCCTTGGAGCTCTGGGAGCAGAACGTCTCCAGCAGAGCTCCAAGCTGCCGGACGCGGGTTTCTCAAGGCTTCAGGACAGGGAACACCAGGGGTACGGCCAGGCCAGGAAAGACATGGAAGCAAGTCAAAAACTCCTCAGCTGCTTTCCCTTTAGCAAAAGAAAAGCAGAGAAGGTATCACGGCCAAAGAGCACCTTGGATAGGCAGCCTTCAACTATGACTTGGGAACTGCACATCAAAAAATGATTTATCAGATTTTTCTGCAACTGTTTTATTATAATCTAGGCAGACAACAATGCCTATCATAAAGTCTTCTCCTTACTTCCCTACCTCCTTGTAATTTGCCAACATTTATATTTTAGGTTGAAACCATAAAAGTTTGGGATCTAGTGGAGGTTTGTTCTTTGTTGAAAGACCAGCCTAAATGGTTCCCTAAAACAAAAGTTGTCCAAAAATCAATAAGCTTTCACTAGAAAATCCAGTACTCCCTATTCACTCTCCTCTTTTGAAGCAGAGATTTGACAGATGGCATCAGGAGATGATTTCATACCTAGGATATGAATCTTTTATCCTTTTGCAAATCTAACCCTCATGTGGCCAAGTTGTAACCCTTTGGAAAAAGCAAAACAATTTTCATGCATGCTATATATCTTCTTGGGGTTAGATTACAGGGGCAGTTAAGTCTGAGGAGAAAAACTACAAAAAGAGATAGAAAAAAAGGATGCAAATGGCTGAACAAGGTAGTCAGAACAAGAAGGCAGTGGAGAACTGAAGGAAATACCCAGAAAATATCCAGATATTGGACATATCCAGTGAGGAGAATCCCCACTGAGAATCCCTTCACAAGACTGAAGAGGAGATTGATTAAACTCAACTAAAGCAGAGCGCCCTTTACAACCTGAGCTAGCACAAATGCTCCCAGGTCTCGCTAAGCCGTTGCTGTCAGGCAGTATCCGTCCCCTTCCCCACAAAGGGATGGGGACTCATCGCTGCTATCAGTTTCTTAGCTTGAAAGGCACAGGCCTCACAACAGCTCTCAGGCTTCCAAGTACAAATAGGCGATCCCAGCTAGGCTTTTTTTTTCCCACACTAGTAGAAAAGTGTATATCATCAGAGCAGGGATCTGAAAAAAAAGATTTAATATCTGAATTCAGTAATGACATATATTTGAGTATACGCTTTCCATTGCCAAGTTCCTCAAATTCACATCATGTCCTTTGCATGTCGAATTGACCATCCAAATAGATTAATAATTTCACTGTGCCTCTTTATTCATTTATCTGTAAAAGGGGAGTGAAAGCGTCCTTCACCTCAGGAATACGATGTGTTAATCAATTAATTAATGCTTGTGAACAGCCAGATATTCCAGAGCAATAGAGAGAATCCAGGAGGAAAATGATTATGTATTCAGAACGGATTGAATAGTGTGCAGTGAATAAGGCATAGGAACAGACAGTAAACAACAAGAGAAAAACAAAACTGAATAGCTGCTTATTCAGCTGAACACAGTATACTGAACCAAGCAGAAACCCTGTTGAAAAAACACCTTTCAGTCATGTAATTAAAAGCCATTACACACGTATGCACGAGGAATACAAAGGAAGATTCCACAGCATATTTAATATTTTCAACTGGAGCAAGGAGCATCTTAAAATAATAAGTTTCTTTACACTGAGGTGTGAAAAGAATGTAGCAGGAATTACAAAGAATTTAACAAAATGGAGGACACTTATTTATGTTATTTCCCCCTGTGAGCCTTGCAAAGCTTGCAATCTCCTCAAGTACTTTATGCTGTAAAATACTATTATGCCAGCGGGAAAGACACAGCCTGGCAGCAGCTGTCACTAGCCAGATGTTAAATGAAGTGCTGTTAATGTGCATCCATACTACAGTTATAAAAAGCCTGAAGTTTCGGTACCCCTGCCATCTTCTCTTCTGCAAAGATGATTCCAATATATGGTGTTGGAAGGGAAGTGACAGTTTAAATGAAACATCTCTTCAAATCCCTGGACAGTCTTACAAAAAAAAAATAAAATAAAAACAAGAGTACCTAATTCCAAGGTCTTATTTCCCACTTAACTAAACTCTCTAGATAATTAAAATTCTTAAACAGAGGATATAATATGCATTTTTCCAACTGCCATTACAGAACTAACCTTCAAGGGCTTGAACTGCACCAAGTCTGTACCAATAACACAGACTTGGAGCCTCAGTCCCACCACGCACCAGTATGAGGGAGAAGCAAATTCATCAAAGCTAGTGGAGCTATACCAATAAGTAATAATAATTTGATATAATAAATAACAAAATGATCCAACCCAATACTTACTAAGGTCAGCCAAAGCCTACTGCGCACTTCAGTGAGATGAAGGCAAGATGGCATCCCTGAGGAGATGTGATGCACGACAGAATTATCTTTATCTCCTTAGCATTCTCAGACCAGAGTTACTTTGCCTGAAATTTATCTCCAAATAATTTCTGATAACAAGCTGAAGAAAGTATTTTGGCTTGCTGCACTTTTAAGTGTTAAATGTATCATTAGCCCCCACCAAAGAGCTAGAACAGAGAAGATATTTCAATAGTGTAATTCTTTCTCCCTGTGTGCTAGCATCACTGCAGAAAATTGTATGGAAGGATTCTCAAAATGAGAAATTAGAGAAGTAGCAGGAGAGCCAGTCAAGGATACAGTTAAAAAAAAAAAGAAAAAAGGTATTGCCAATCTTTCTATAGGGCTATAGAGAGTTGAAGCTTAAGGAAGATGACAGTAAAGAGCTGATTCTGAGTTTTGTTTATGAAACAGTCATTGTAGATTGTAGCAAAAGCAGATTCAGTGAAGATCAAAACAAAGAAATATGGCTGAAAAGGATAGAAAAAGGAGAGGATGTAAATGTAAACATTATCAGGAATGTAAACAATTCAGTGAGTGAAGAGTTATTAAAAGAAAGGGATAAGGGACAAGGATTTCACTCAGAGAGGAACGGAGGCAAGGATTACTTGGGCAGGATGGGAGAGAGCAAGGAATGTGTCTACCGTGAGGAGAAGGCAGGGCACTGGAAAGCAAGAGCGGGAAGTGAGGAAAGGCAAGCGGTAGTGATGAGTCCACTGGGGCAAGAAGATCTCTAGCAGGAGAAATGGGAACGAAGGTAAATGAAGAATCCTCTTGCTGATCTTCTGGAGGAGATTGGAAAGATGCAGTCTACTACTGTCTATGCTCTAAAGAGGACACAAGAGAGGGAAGTCTGAAAAGAGAACCTTGGAAATTGAAAGCCGAGAGTCAGGAGAGTGAGATTGGTTTAAATTGGCAAGGGTACTGTTTGGTTAGAAAAATGGCAGAACCACAGGAGTCTGTGCTGTAGAAAGTCAATTGTAGAACGTCCATTAGATGCACTCTAGAGAAGAGGAGAAGAAGCAGATGTAGGGAGTGTGGCAGGATGAGGGTGGACTGAGAGGACCATACTGGGTGAGAAGGGCTCAAGAGAGAGGCAAATTAAGAATGAACAGTCACACCAGAGGCTAGGGGAAGGAGGCTTGGAGTAGATAATCCGTGGACAAGATCAACTGGAAGTCATGAGAAAGTTCTTTCTTGGGTGATAATCAATGAGGAGACGCTCACTAATTCAGGGATCATAGTCTTTGATGAAGAGTACATGAAGTGGCCTTTCTGTGGCAGAGTAAGCTGAGCCAGAGCTGTAACGGCAAGAAATACATAACCAGAGCAAGACAAAGCTTCCAGATAGAATTATTTTTTTACAAAAAAAAAAAAAAAAAAAAAGGAATAGTTGGCAAAACAGACACGTTGTCAGATCTACACTGAAAAAGGTCTTCTTTTCTTGTTTCCATTTTCTTCCCAGCTATATCAATCCAATGAAAGCAACAACTTGTTCTTACCTACCTTGTATTGCCTATGCCTTATGCCTTTGGATTTTCAACAGCAGTACTACCAAATCAAAAGGCAGATTTTATGCCTATTTATGTGGAAGGTGAAATCACTGAGGACAAATGCAAATGGATATGGGAAAAAGCAAGAGGAAAGGGGATCCCAAAGACAAAATCAGTGAATTTAGGAAATGCTAGTACATGAATTCAGAGTGGCAGCTACAGATCTATTCAAGACAGGAGAGGAAGAAGAGCAAAGTTCAGAGTGAGAATAAAAAGAAAACAGATACCTCTACACGAAGAGGTTAAAACAGACCGTATGAGGAAAACTGACTGAAAAATTGACTGTGTTCTTCAAAAGACAAACATCAGTATCAGAACAACCTATTCACTTTTGCTGTAAGATCATTTGACCTTCAGACATGAATCACAAAAGCGAAGGCATTGATCCCATGTTTAGGCTTTTTCTATTCCAGAACAGTTTGAAGAGAGCTGTAGAAAAACATATATGAAAATCTTTGTGGACTTTCTTTAAGGACTTCAAGGAAAGCAACTGGCCTCATCCAGTATCTGAACAGTGTGCACACGCACGTGTGCTTGTGTGCTGTCAGCTGCGCGTGATTTCCAGGCAAAAGACTTTGGCAAAATGCCCCACACAACAGAAAAGGATGTTTTTAGTAGACTACTCAAGCATCCTGCAAGTTTTCTGGAAAGTCTAGGGCAGACATAGGCAGACATATTTAGAAATCCTTCCTATGACTCTGCCGATATATGTAGCACAAGTACATCTTTTCCTCACAAGGAGAAAGCCAGGAGAAGCAGAAGGAAAAAAAAAAAACCCACAGACCCGTATTCTAGCCTTCAGAAAATGGCTTTCTCCTTCAGGTGGGTAGACTACCCTTTTTCCATTTCACTTCTCAGATTCAGGCTTCATAATTTCCATATTATTTTATTCAAGAATTTTCAGAGCAAAAAGAGTTTGACTTGCCCCTTCCTCGGCTGCAAAATGTGCATGTTGCTATGTTACAGGGAAAGGGCAAGCAATAGCAGACGGTGTTTGGTTGATACAAATCTTTTCATTTCACCTTTTACTCCTTCGTGCTGTAACTTTAGGAGGGATTTTAAATGTATAATGAACTCCAGCTGGCCTTGCATTAGAGCCCTGCAGAAAGCTGGAAAGGAGGAGGTCAGACGCCTCTGCTCGCCCTCCTGCCCGTGGCAGCATGAACCGTATTGCCGCAGTCTGAAAACTGCATCCACAAGTTTTTAAAGAAAGGTTAGATAATGATGGCGATTTCAGTGCCCCTGGGCAATCTGTTCCACTCCTCAACTCTCCTAACCATTAAGAAGTTTTGGCTAATGCCCAATTTAAATCTCCCTTACTGCAGTTTAATCCCGTTATATCTGCAACGAATGCCGTGAATAATTGATTCTCTTCTTCTTTGCTGCTACCTTCTGCATATTTGAGAACTGTATCTCGCTCATCTTTCCCTGATACAGACTAAACAACCCTGCTCCTTCAGTCTTTCCTTGCAGCCCATGTGTTTTTTAGCCTTTGATCATTCTTGTTGTTCTCCTTGGGACTCCATCTCCTTTCTCAAAATGAGATGCCAAGCACCGTACACAGCATTGTAACTGAGGCCTCACCATGCGAGGTAGGGCAGGTTTACAAGAGTAAGATTTACGAATGATGGGATTTCTCCATGCCAGTGCAAACCAAGAGAAAAAGAAGTCCTTTAGTCAGTAAAAACAGGCCATTGATACTTACGCTTCCAGTGTGAAGCCAGTGTTTTTCAGATTGCATGATTGCTCATTTTCTGATGGCCACTAGATACTAATATTCCAAGCCAGCAATATTTGATCAGCTATCAAAGAGCTCATAGCTTCTGCCAAGGATTCCTGTATGATTCTCTCTGATTCTAGCTACTAAAATTAATGGCATCTAGTTTTATTCATTCCAGATATAGCAAAGGTAAGAAAATTAGAATAACCTCTACTGAATAGTGTAGCTCATTAAGCAGATCTTAATGAACTAGTCTAAAACTAAACTTTGGAATTCCCCAAAAAATTAGATGAAAAAAGTATCTTATGGACCTCTGACTCTATAAACATTTATAAGTGACTTTGGAGAAATGAATTTGGTCTGTTGATTTCAGAGATACTGAAAGGCTGGCTTGCCAGTGCAGCCTCAGGAGCGTGTAGCCTAGACCAGGAGTGAGTGTTCTGGTATTTCCTTATACTGATTAAATGGAATCAAGAAAAATGTAAATACTGGGGGAGATTTGGAATCCAATGCAGCTAAATCAGTGCACCATCTTGGGAAACAAGACAAGTCTTGGGAACAACCCAAGATTTGTAGGTATGTCTCAGAGAGAAGTAACCTGCCTTTGAGAGGGCTGCATGAATGGAAGCAGTACAGATTGTGTGAGAAAAACATGTGAATGTGTCCTCCTACATGCAATCTTTTCCACCACGTTTTAGCAAAAAAGAAATCTTTCTACTTGACCTAAAAATTTATCTTTTTAATAAAGACCCAACTCCCTAAAAGGATGCAAACATGGAAAACAGGGCCTGGGAAGAGAACAAAACCAGCCAAATGGTGTCACCTACAGGGTTTCTGGTTCTTACCACTAAAATGTCTTCACCTCTCAAAATGTGGTGTCTGTGCAAGTCCCCAGATGTGTCAGCTTTAACAGGCCTTGGAGTTCTGTTAACAGCCCAGCATACACCTACTCAGAGCCCGGAAAGTGATACCGCTCACCTTGTAGAAGTTTGTGTTTTCCAAAAAAAAAATTCTTTGGATCTCCATGCTGAATGCAGTGGCAGATGACAATAACTTTCAAGATTTGGCTGCCACTATTCATTTTCTGCCAGTTCTTTTAGCCTCTACACAGAATATAAGTGACAGAGGTCAATTCCTCCTTGGCTGAAAGCTCATCTAATTCACATCTCCCACCTCCAAAGAAGGTTTCCTGATCACCAAGCCATGGAGGAATCGTTGTTCCATTTTCCATAAAGTTAATCAGGATTCAGGGGTTAGAAAACGAATGCATGACTTTAATGTAATGGTGACTGTAGTCATATGAGGACTGCCCTCACTGATAACTTCTTGTGAAACGTATCCTCATTTCCAAGCACTGCTTTCCTTGCAGCGAAACCTCTTCAGCCAGAAGGGCAGGGCTGACCCTTTCCCTGCAGCAGCCACTGTGGGGCTGTCCAGTGTCCCACACAGGATTTAAGGACAGCGACGGAGCCCACAGGACTGGCAGCCTTTTACAAACGCTGCTTTAAGTGCTTTGCCACACTAGCCCCTTAATTTCTTAGCCCAATGGGCTGTCAGCTGCCACCAGGCATATTTACATGGCTAATCATGCACTTGCCAGCTGTGGGGCCTGGAGTGGTCCTGGTGGGGAAAGCTGGCCAGACCTTACACATCTGGTGACAAGAGGGCCATCTCACAGCGTCAGGCCATGCCTCTCCCACGCTGTGAGGCTGCCCCGCTGCTGTCCTTGTCACACGCATCTTCAGTCACCACAGGCATCAGCCAGGTTCCCTGTCCCCACAGCCTCTCCTCCCCGGCACTGCCCTACGGGAGCGTGGCCAGGACGTGCCCCATGGCCGAGGAGCTGCTGCCTTGCACTCAGGGCAAGCGTGGGGCCCGGGCTGGCACCCGAAGCGAGAGCCATGACCCCTAGGCATGGACTGGGGGTGTGCATGGGGAGGGAGTCTGGGGACAGTTGTGGGGACAGCCAGCGCGGGGAGGCCGGGGTCAGTCCGAGGAAAGGTTTGGGGGCCGCCCGGGCTGGGGCTGAGGGGCGCTCAGTGCGGGGGGAGGCTGAGAGGAGTCTGAGAGGAGGCTGCGGCGCTGCCGGACCCCGCGGCCGCGGAGGCGGCTCCGCGCGGTAGGGGCGGAGCGGGACCCCCGGCCCGGCCCGGCCCCAGCGCGGCCTATATAGGGAGCAGGGCGCGGGGCGGCCCAGCCGCTGCGCCCCGCTCCGCCATGGCCCGCGCAGGTGAGGAGGGCGCCAGAGGGGGGCGGAGGGACCGGGGGGCGGGCAGATGGATGGACGGATGGACGGATGGACGGACGGATGGATGGATGGATGGATGGACGGATGGATGGACGGACGGACGGACGGACCCCGCAGGTGCCGCGGCGCTGTGGCTGCTGTGGCTGCTGTCGCGGGCGGCGGCGCGGGCCGCCTGCCCCCCGGGGGACACGGGCTGCCGCCTCCTCTCCGTCTCCGACCTCTTCGACCGCGTGATCCGGCACTCGGGCAGGATCCACGCCGAGCTGGTGAGCGCCCCGACAGCCCCGCTCCGCCGGGAGGGGGGTCTGGGGCCAACGCGGGGCAGCCCTGGGTGGGGGGTTGCGCCTGGGGTTGTACCAGGCTTCCTTCCCCCGCAGGAAAAGTACTTCCCACCCCGTGGAAACGAGCTGGGGCGGCCGGCGCGGAAGTGCCACACGTCGCGGATGCCAACCCCCAAAGGCAAGGAGCTGGCCCAAAACCTGCCGGTAAGGCCGGGCACGGGGTGGGCTGGGCTCTCCCGGGGGGCTCGGGGCGCCCCTGCACTGCCCACGGTCAAGGAAAAGCAAAAATCCTCCCCACCATATCCCCGGCTTCCAGCTGAGCCCCAAAGTGCTCAGCCGAAAGTGCTCAGGGTCGGTCCTATGTCTGTGGTGCCCCCCAACAGGGTCGGAGTGAAGTAGCTGCAAGTACTGACCCCAGGCAGGTCAGCCACTGGTGTAATGGATTGCTGCTTGGTCCTGCTTGCAGGGAATAAGTATGTCCAGAAGTCCCTAGTTCAGGGTGGTAGTTGTCCTAGTATTTCTATGGACAGGAATCCCCCTGACCTTGTATAGCAGCCCCCAGGAAAGGCAACGTTGGCAGAGTGTGCACGACAGGTAAGTGTGACTGAGCTCTTCCATTGCAGGAAAAGCCGTCAGGAGAAGCACACAGCAGGAATTATCGCTTTGAGTCTGTAATTAGGCAAGGGGAGAGAGCAGCAGGCTGGTTTAGATGTGTCACGGCCAAGGGGAAATCCCAAATTTGGTATAGAGGAAAGCAGCAAGAGTTTCCTTAGGCAGAGGAAAAGCAGGGACCGCAAAGCGGAAGATACGGCAGCAGAAGCCCCTGCTTTGAGGAGGATACAAACTTAGACAAATGTTATTTTATTGGTTGTGTGGGGCTTTGCCCAAGATGTTCCTAAACTCGCCTTGAAGGGCTATGGGAAAGCAGACCTTATCTGCCATAGAAAGGTTTAACCATTCAGCTCTTTTTCTGAATTTCCCCTACAAGAGAGAGCGAGCTGTTATGGCCATCTAGTTTCTCTTTCTCTTCTTTCTGGAAAAGCAACCATCCTTTTAGAATTGTCTGAATGAGAGCTTCACTGACAGAGCTGTACCTACTGCAGGTGTGAGGAAGTGCCTGCACTTCCACACCAATAAACTTATAAGTCTAGATGAGCTTTCTTGGGTTCTTGAGACACCCAGGAGTTACTGAAAACTTCAGTAGAAAATGACTTTAACAGAAGTGCCACAACTTTGCTAATGTTGTATTTCAGTTTTAGGTATTATAGAGCGTAGTAGTCTAAGCTGAGAAGTAGTAATGTGAAAACTTGGTGTTTCCTTTTCTTATATCTAAGCAAATAATAGATACCAAGTGCCCTTCAAGGTCTGAATATTTGGAAACCACTGAATTGCCCAGGCAAATCTTAAGCCTGCCTAGATTTCAGTGAGAATGTTCCAACAGTGTTCATATGACCTGCAAACTAACACAAAAATCTTTATTGTTTTAATTTTCAAGAGAGAAGAACTAACACACTTGATACTGAAACTTTTGCAAGCCTGGAAAGAACCACTTTCTCACTTTAACCAGCATATTGAGCACCATCAAGAATTATCTGATGACAGCCTTAGCAAAGCTAAGCAAATCAGCAATATGGTACATGAGCTGAAGACGGGAGTTGAGAAAGTAACAGAAAAGGCAAGATTTTCCATGTAGCTTCTATTTATATCAGTCATGATCTTGTGGCATCGGTGACCTCTGAGTCTGCTCTCACTTGGGCTGCAACCTGATTATGAACTGAGGCTCTGATTCAGCAATAGGCCTAGACCTATTGCTCTTACTCAAATTGCTTAACACCACAAACCATGTGAAAAGTTCTATGGTAAAACAACGGGATTCATCCATTCTTCCATGTTCCTTGAGTCCAGGACAAAAAGTCAGGCTGACAAAATATAGTCGATCTGTTACAGATCCAGTAACTTTTGACTCACAGGCTATGACTTAGCTTTGGAGTGACAGACAAGTAGATCACATTTATATTTTGTTGATATGAAATTTATGAAAGAGTACAGAGAGCAGGACCATGTATAGCTTCATAGATTAGACAGTATGGATTTAGATTCCAAGGAAAGTAAAGATGTGGGTACACCATGACAAATATTTATTGTTTTCAATTTTTCTGATTCACAATCCAACTAATTCATATATTGCTCTCTGCTGCAAAGCAACAATTTTCCAAAAGCAACAATTTTATGGATAAGTTCTTCAAGAAACAGTGGCATCACTTGAAGTTGACCTTTGTTTTCTTCATTGTAGAGCTCAAGCCAATCATAAAATTTTGAATTAACTGGGGGTTATCTTGTGGGTTTTTTGTTTTTGTCTTTTCTCTCCCTAAAATGTCATTTGAGGTATTACTATAAAGGAAGGCTCTCTGAAGTTCGGCATGTATGTCCACTTTGACCTATGTGTACTATGGATATGTCACACAGTACAAGTGCAGTAAAATAAATAAAAATGGTGCAAACAACATCAAGCGGGAGAGGTCTGCATTGCAGTATTTCGTGGCTGCATGGTGCCGTAAGACACCAATTCTAAACTTGATCCTGTTGTGAAGCCAGCCCTCCTGAGAGCTGGTAGCAGTCTTCGGATTTCACCAGGTTAAACATCACTGGCAAATGCTCATGTTAGAAGCTTCCCTTGACAAAACTCATTAAAAGTGGCTGTGAGCCTAGAGAGTGACATGCTCTATGACTTTGAAAGGAAGTACCTATTATCAAACAGTGATTCCTACTTAAATTCAAATGGTTTTATATTTGTGAAGCCAAGTATAATATTCTTGCATCATTGGCATTACTAGCATGTCAGATCATTTTAGACTAACCTTCAGATCATGTAGGCAATTTTTTGAAAGGAAACACAGTATTATCTCTTTGTAAGGAGCTGTACGCATCCTCAATATGTACATGGAAAGTATGGAGTAGAACAACCTAACATAGCGATGCATCAGTTGACTTCAGCACTAGTGTTTTAACAGCTTTTTGGATTTTTTTCTCCTATGTATAGTTATTTGTCTAACTGGTTTATACTCATAAAACACCATGTACAGTTTTCTTGTTTTCAATGCAGATGCAGTCAATGGGAATCATCAGCAATTCATTAAATGGAATGGCATCATCTGAAGCAGCTGGTTTATCCATTAGTAATGAAGCAAACCTGATGAGTGACTCTGACTTTATTCATTGTTTCAGGAGAGACTCCAATAAAGTACAAAGCTACTTAAAAATTCTTAAATGTAGAATTATGCCAGAAAATAGTTGTTGAGCTTTAATCTCTTCTCGGGGAATTTCAGGAGTAGAATTACATGTTTGTAAAAAATGGAAAAATAGAATTTATAAATTATGACATTTACAGTAATTATTAATAGGAAAGTGTTTTTGAAATGCTTTGGCAGCTACTTCACACTGTTAATCTCTACAGTTGAAATATTAAATAAAACATACTATGTGCATGTGGATAAGCATACCAGATAAAACAGAGCACTCTACCAGTAGATAAATCAGTATCTTTGCATATTACACTCTGACAAACTACAGTATGGCTGGTTCACACAGTTTAATTATGCACATAGTTGAAAGTGAAATTCAGTTTGTTAAACCTTGGTAAAATACATCTATATACTATAAATAAAGTATATTTTATGTTATGTTTGTTTATTCCACTATTTATTGCGTACAGAATATTGCCTAACACTGAGAAGTGGCATTGCTGTCAGTCACTCTGTGTCACTGCAGACCCTGAGGTACACTTGCTTTAGGTTCGTGTCATGCTTTTTACTAATTTCTGCAGGCTTTCACATCTATCCAGTAAGATCTAGATTTTTAGCACCTCTATTTGTGTTGAGTGTTTTTTTATACCTGTAATAGCATCACTAATTTCACTCTAAACTCTTCCAGTGAAGAGTCTGGCTCTCCCTAATGCAGCCCAGGCACACTGCTGGCCCGCATTCAAATTGTTGTCCAGCAGGACCCCCGCAGATCCTCCGATGCAAAAAAAGTGTTTCCCAGGGTGTGTGGTTATTCCTTCCCAGGTGCACTTTTCTTTGGGAGGGACTGCTCTCCATAAGGTTCCTCTCTGCACGTTTCTCCTTGTCCAGGTCTCTCCGAATGGCAGCACAGCCCTCTGGTGTGTGAGTCACTTCTCCCAAACATTTTTATTTGTCATGGATTTACTTTTAACACTTTTAATACTCTTAATTAGTTGACCCTGGCAGTTCTGCACGTGTTAGACTACTGAAAATTTTCCCCACAGTATTTTCATTTGGATTTGCAAGTCTGTGGCCATGGTAGGATGCAGCGACATGTTTATTGTGAGGAAACTTAACTAATGCTCTTTTCTGGCCTCTGCTACTCTTATTGGCTGTGGGCAGTTGCTGGAGCTCAGGTTGCCAAGCGCAGAGGGCAAAATTGCTCATGATTATTTAATATTGATGCAGGATTTGAGCTTGAGAAACTGAGGGATAGGAAAGCATTTCAAAGAAACCTTTGTGCAGGACAGAGGAGGACCAAAGGAGCAGCTTTGCCACTTATCTCTCCAGTTCTACCTGACCAGTAAACATCCTTTTTCAGCCAGCAGCTGTGAGGCTTCCAGGCTCACATGTGAGGTTTCCCAGCTCACATGTGCTCACTGTGCCAGGGATGGTGGAAACGCACTGAACTGTGGGGTTCCTGACCAAAAGTGGCCAGCTATAACTTCTTAGACAGTCAGATACTCCATGCAGATAATAAAATGTTGGTATTAATATGCAAATTATGAAAAGAAATCTGGAAACCAAGTAACCCGCATGAAGGACAGTCTCCTGCAGGCCCAGGAGGAAGCCGGGGAAGAGGAGGGCAGAGGGCGGCGAAGCTGGTGCTGCTCCCAGCCAGGCCGACCGTCTCCTCCATGGTTGGCGGCCCCTCAGCCCCACTGCCTGAGTGGCCTGAGGTGGGAAATGGTGGATGTGAGGGAGAGGGACAGGGCACGGTACGCAGTGGGGCTGCGGAAAAGGGGTGGGATGAGGGAGAGGGAAAGGCATGGAGTGGGGACGAGGGAAGAAAGAGGAAATGGAGGGGCAAGGGTGGGGACAAGGGAAGAAAGAGGAAATGGAGGGGCAGGGTGAGCACGAGGGAAGGGGAGAGGGAAATGAAGGGGGTGAAGATGAAGGGAGCGGGAAGTGAAGGGGGTGAGGGGGAGGATGGGAGAGAGAAGGGGACACGGATGCGCAGGGAGGCTTGGATCTGCTGGGACCTGGTTTCCTTCATGTGGGGTTTGGGGCCCCATGGGGCTACGGCGTTTTGTGAGGCCCTGGCTTGGGCTGCCAGGACGTTTCCTTACACGGGAAGAGAGGCCATGGTACTGTGGGGCACCTCTGTCCGTGCATGGAGGGGGCCAGGAGATTTCAGCGCTGCCACCCAGGAGTCACCTCCAGCCCCATCCTGAGCCTGAGCCCGGTATGAACACGTCGTGTAGCAGTGGTGCCAGCCATTGCTGAAATGTAAAAATGCACATTTAAAATCTGTTTCCAGACTAGATTTTGGCTACTGAAGGTACCTGCAGCGTACAGTCTCCAGTAAATCCACTCTTGTGGTGTCCAGGGGGCACCTCATGCTCTGCACTGGCAGTGAGTTGCATTTTGGCAGTGTGATGCACAGCATCTGTTCAGGGTTTTTTCCTCATAAGGGAACGGCTGGGAATCACCATGGTCACACTCCAAGCCCAGGTCCGGGTGCATCCCAGCACAGCCTCTGGAAACACTAGGATTGAAGGAAACGAGGATCTCAGGAAGATCCTCCAGCAGCTGCAGCTTGCTGTCAGGTGGAAAGCATAAATGAATCAGACCACAGAAATAATTTTACTGTATTTCTAAGGGCAAAACTCTGGAAATAGTTAGTTGTAGAGAAATACAAAAATACAGAAGATGATAGAGTGGGTGCTGCAGAAAGAAAAACAGTGTAGCAAAATATCCATAATAATTCATATTAGGTTAACATCACAAATTATTATTTCATTCCATTATTTACCTATGGCTAAAAGGAGGCATGTTGGTAACAGAAGCCACAACACATCACATCTTCTTTTGATTGAGAAAACAATTTAAGACTTGGTTGAAAAGGGCAGGTTTTTCTCTTGGTGGCTGATGCCTCAAATAGATCTGTTACTGCAGGCTGCTTTTTGCACAGGGGAAGAGTTCATCATCTGCACAATTTTTCTTCAAGGCAGCAATGAAACTAGTAAGAAATATATGAAAATGTAAAAAGGGCACTAAGATCAAATGCTTTGAAATGTGAGAATTTATCACCATTTGCATCTGAAAATATTAATGTTAACTTAGGAGATACAACTGTCTACAAATTGATGAAGAAATGGAATGAATATTTTCACTTCCAATTAATTGTTCAGCTCATGCACAGCAATATACAGCAGTATATGTGATTGATAAGTCATCACCTAATTTCAGATTCTGTAACAAAATGTTTCCATTAACTTTCCTTATCGGTCAAGCAAATTTAAGGATTACGAACATCTCCTTTTTTTCTCCGAACTTTATTACATGAAATATTGCAGGATATGCCCAGAATACAGACAACCTCTTCATGTTACAGGACGATTTTCTAGTTGTATTTTTTCCACTTCTTTAAGGATGATGAAGGATACAGTAAAGAGATGCTCACTGACTAAAGATTACTTTTGTTTATTTTGCAATGTACAAAATGACTTTGATAATGCATCTAAAATTTAGATTGCATCTGCTCTGTGCTGATGTTTGGTATGATGAATTTACTGAAAGATAAGTTACAAGAAAATTTTGCTATATTTTTACCTAAAACCATGTCACAGCAAAGCAAAAAGAAATGTCTTTCACTGTCATGTCAGATGTCTTTGATGGTATCTTAACTTTGACTTGGTATCTTGTCTTTGACTGGTATACACATAAATACCTGACATCACATTCTAATGTGGATAGGCAGAGAAAAATGGACTTAAAATGTTAAGAATTCCTGAATGTTTATAAAAGGCTGGATGTTTGTATGACTGTTGGGTCAATACTAGGGGTTCACTATCAAAATGTTGCCTTGAGACATCCCTGTCCCTCATACCCAGCTTCATTGCTTAGAATTGCAACCAGCACCTGTTAAAAATCAGGTATTGGGAAGTACAGATTTTTGTCCCATGGTTAATTAGGTGCAAGTTTACATGGGTAACATCTTAGATCCAGATATACCTGTGTTCCTCTCTGACAGCAGCAGTTGTCAGGCTCGTAACTTAGAAGCACAGTTATTGTAGACCTGTGTGGTCAACGGCAAATTAGTCCACTTAGAATATGAACCTTTTCCTGCAAAGGTCTGTGGTCCTAAACTAAATTCAAAGTTAGGTGGGTCCTGATCTCTCCCTGAACCTTTCTTAGGACAGTCAGTTTACAGCGAACTTGGTTTAAATGTGTGTATGTCATTCTAGTTTGCGAAGGTCGGCAGCAGCACTGTTCATTCAAGGTGTAGGAGCGAACAAACATTATTCATGTCAGTCTTTGACCGTGGAGCAGATGATGTTCGCCAGAGGATCTGCATGGATAAGGTGTTGGCAACTGGTATTAAAACCTAGTAATAGTAAATCACAGTGGAAAGCAAGCTAATCTGGTATGTTACTGCAGCTAAGGAGTGACATTTGCCCACCGTGCTACTGTTCTGACATTGTAGTAACGCACTTCTGAGCCTCAAAGCAGTCCTGTTCCCTCAAACAGGCCCTCAGAGAATCAAGAGAACTTTCAGAAAATTATTTTATTCTGTAAATCTATACAATGAAAGTTTAAGTGTTGACACAGGTGTGGTGATTACATCCAGGTTTTAACAATGTTATACGAAGCCCCTGGAGAAACTACCTTGCCTCTCTCTGTGTCTGTGATCTCAGAGTTGTTTACATGCAATAAAACATAACGGTGGCTGTGCCTGAGGATCTGTGTCTCATTCTGGAAATCCACATTCAGACTAGTCTGGGCAATCTCAACTCGGTGGGGTGTGAAAACCTCCTCCTGGTACTGATGCTGCTCCACTGTGCAGCAAGACCTGTGGGATGTCAGCAGGACAGCCTGGATAACAAAGGGAGCACTGACTCTCAGCGCTTTCTTCCTTTCCCTGTTGTATTTTATATTACATTAGCATTGATACGTTGCCAGACTAAACAGAGAGGTGCCCAGCACATATAAGTATCTGCATTGTTAATGGCACACGGAACAGTCGGCTTTTTGTTGCGGTTCTGAATTTAAGGCACCTAAATCCTGCCAAACCCCAGGCTCCCAGCAAATGTCCTTCACAAAATTCTGCAGGCTGGAACTATATAGCCTCAAAATGCCATACATAAAAATATATCTCAGATACCCTATAACTGTGCTGCAAGATCATCTATCAAGTTGTATTTTTGAAGTTAAAATAGTATGTGCCCAGTTTTAACTGTAAGAAGCCATCAGTATACATTAGGTTGCCCTGTAATACCAAACCAGGTGCATTATATGCCTTACATCCCTCTAAAATGAATGTCAAAGTACTTCAAACACCTACTGAGGATCCTGTGTATCACGTGTGTACTGCTTGTTCTTCTATATCTAGTGTTCATACATTAACTGAAGAAACTAATAGATACTACTTGATCCATCACACTCAGAAAAGCCTGGCACTGAAAGTCTCTCGTATTTTATGCGTTCATACTGAGTGCTGCTTCTCATTTACCAAAATTTCATAGTATGTTGGTATGGAAGAAATTTCTCTTTTAAAAAGCTTAAAAGGAAGAGAATCAGCCTTGTTATGTGTTACAGACCTAAGTCCATTTGAACTAATTGAGCATACTCTTTTAGGTATAATTCAGAATTCATTTATTTCTAGGGTTTGAAGAAAGCTGGATCAGCATTTTCAAGTAAAGAGAGGTTTAACCTGGCATATTGAGACTCTTTTGTATCTATGAAATAAAAATTCTAATAGGAAGTCTTAAAGGTTTGGAGGGCCATCAAATGGTGTAGCTTTAAATACGCTACCATGAAAACAGAACTTGCTCAATTTCAACCACATATAACATCATAAATGTGAATCCAGCTCTTCATGAGCCTCCCTTGATCTTTGCCTCAGTGAGAGGTTCTTCAAATGCGATCTGTTCAGTTCAGAGGTTTCACAGCCGCTCACACTTGGTGCTCGCAACTGCATCATCAACTGCGAGAGCTCCGGGATGCGCAGCCTGAACCCCGGCGCCAGCGCTGCCCCCAGCGCTGTGCTCGACGGCGCTGCAGTGCGGGAGGCTGAGCACGGGACCACGAGTGCTGGGGAGACTCTCCCACCCGCAGCCTGAACCCCGGCGCCAGCGCTGCCCCCAGCGCTGTGCTCGACGGCGCTGCGGTGCGGGAGGCTGAGCACGGGACCACGAGCGCTGGGGAGACTCTCCACCCAGGGCTTCCCGCTTTCACCTGGAAGGTGAGACTGTAAAACCCCCCCATTGCCCCAACTAGACACTAATTCTCTCCAAAATTCTTTGAATTAAAGCCCTAATGAATAACCGTCCAATCTATTTAATCACTCGATAATGCTTTTCATCTGCATGCTTTTCATTGTAGCTGGATGCTAGCAGATGCTGCTGCAGATGAATCTGGGCCACTAACTCTTGCTAATTCTTCAGATAGTCCTGCTCTGTTAGACTAGTCTCTATAATTTCAACCGGACAACTAGAAGGTAAATTCATCCGTATGTATGATATGCAGTCTGTCTATCCATCCATCTAGAAAACGTATGCAGAAGATGGGCAGTTTCTGGGGTTTCTACTGCTGGATAGGAATAAATTTCTGCTCACATGAGTAAACAGCACGTAAAAAACAGCTTGCTTAATGTGCACAAGAGCCCTCGCAGGGTAGGCAGGTATGTAGGTAGCTTGTGCTAACAAGGGGTTTTGAACTTGAGAAGAGGGGATTTCTTAATTTTTCTTTTTTTTTCTTTAAAAAGGCCTAATAATTTACAAAAAAATGACCTTGTCGCTGCAATCTCAAATTCCTTAGCTGCCAATCTAAACTTTATTCTCCTTGATATGTTGCATTACTTGGGAAGTAGTAGATAATCTTGCAAAAGTAAAACTTTAAATAACAATTGTTTGGCTTTTTGAAAGACCATGATACACTTCAAAAAGTTGTGGAGCTCAAAGCAAGAATAATTATAAACATGGCATGCACGATGAGGAGAGCCAGACTAGATTATCATAATGATCTTTTCTGGCCATAAAATACAGCAATCTGATAGAAAGGAAAGCTTTTAAAAACCCTAAATATTCTTCAAAAGGTTTTGCCTGTAGCATAAAAGTTCCAGTCTTTCTCCTCAACAAATGTATGCAAATAAGAATGATTAAAAAAAAAAAATCTATTCCCATTTTGAGGTGGGAATTAGTGGATGAAGCAAGCAAATCACTTCAAGTAAAACAATTTTAATAATATGATTTCGGGCTACTTGTATTATAGAGAATACTGTCCTGTCTTTGACACAGAAATATACTAATGTGCACTCATTGGCACCAGCTTAAATAGGAATAAGTCAAGAACAAGACTACTACAGCATGGCGTCTCTTCAAGTTCTTCTCTGTCAGGGCTACGGTGGCAATGTGTCCAATTACAGTTCTGTTACTTGTTTCATTTGGGTTATAATTCTGCAAATCACCATCACCATTTTGAGATACAGAACAGAGCACAAGAGATTGCACTAATAATCTGACAAAGGCCACTGAAATTCAGAGTTACGAATGCTGCAAATTTCATCCACGGGAGAAAAGAACGGAGTTGGGGAATTGCATGTCTTGGTATTCATTCAAATCAAAATGATTTAAATGCTGGTTATTTTATTAAGATTGGTTCATTGTTGTATTGCAGCTTTACTATGGTAATGGGCTGACTTGTGGCCATGTTATTTAGAACTAACTGGGTAAGGATATAAGTGAAGACAGAAGGAGAAAACACACTAAAAATTTTTATGTTCATCTAACATAAGCCTATCGTGTCATTTTATCAAATTCAAAAATATACCCAAAGCAAATTATCATGGGGTAGATACCGTTATCCTTGTACACAAAACAAATTAATTGGTCTGACTGCAATGAGAGATAAAAGTGAGTCTCTATCAGTTGGTTTTTAATGAATATCTATATACAGCACAGATGCATAAATCAGAGCAGAATTTCAGCTCCATGCTCTTCACTTCATTTTACTTACCATCAGTTCCTAGTTCACTTTTAAGGTCAGTATAAGACTGTAAAAGACAGAAGACCGAGTATTCAAGAATATTTCTTGAATCATTAGTTGTTTGTCATTTTAATGGTGTTAGACTTTAGAAAACTGATGAGGTATAAACTAGTTAGCTTTACAGTATCCAAATACAAACTACTTAGCTTTACAGTGTCCAAATACTGTTAGTGTTAGACCACCCATCTGAAGCCTCTGCTCTTCACTCCATTTGCAAATTGACTCTTTATTTGCTTAGGCTGAAGATGTGACTGCCTTATTTGCAGTGTCTTGGTCAGCATACAGATACAGTGGGCTCTGTGACGAGTTTGCTCTTGGAGGTGGCTGTGTGCTAATCAGTCTTTCAGAAGTTCCTGGGGAATTCTCCCTCCACCGTGTACTTGCCTGCTCCTGAGACACTTCCCACACAGAAGGGCATGGGGAGGTAAAATTCATGGTGGATCTTGAGAGGTAGTTCTCCTGAAGACTCTCTTCTTGGAGGCACCTGTTTGAAAGCACTTCTTTTTCTTTGGAGTTTCGCCATTTCATCCTTCGGTTCTGAAACCAAATTTTCACCTGTTTTCAAATTAATGAGAACTTATTACTATTGTTTTGTTGAAACAATTTTGTCTTAACAGTGTTCTTTTTTCCAATAGCTTTTAAAATAAAACCCATTTTCTAAAAACTGTGAATCGCTAAGTTTGAATATGGGAGTTCAAAGGCTGCCAGAAAAAAACTGAGGCAAATACATAGCTAAGAACATTTGCAGCCTTTTTACATTGGGGAAATGTGTTTTGGGGTGAATCAATCAGATCAATCAGTTCTTTTTATTTTTCTCTGAAACATTTACATTAAGAAGTTCCAGTATTCAGATACTTGGCATGAAGACTTTCAAAAGGTTAGAGAATCACAGCCTTAGATGGCAGATATTGCTTCTACTAGTCAGAACATGTAAGAACTGACCTTCATGAGAGCTTTATGAAAAAAAAACTCTGGAGGGCATAATCTGGTCTATCATTATCATGAAATAATTTTCCTGTAATGTTAGTTGTTCTCTCTGTCTCACTCCATTATTTCTTATTTCCCCGTGCACTCTTGAATATGGAGAACACAGAAAAAAAGCTCAGGGATATAGTTGTAATATTAAGAATTTGACTATATACTGGGAATTCTTTAAGCAGCTCACCACAGAGTGCAATCACATATTTCCATTGAAAAGAAATAGTTTATCCTGCAGAAGTTACAGCTGTGTTCATCATGCTGAGAAGGGACACAATTCTGCATTTTGTTCTTTACAGCTGCAGTGCTTAAGACAGAGGCAAAGACTCATTCACGCTGCAAGGAACCACTGCAATCCACAAGATCCATCCCCTTATTGCAGTGCCAGGTTAGAGCAGGTTGCTTCAGGCCTTCTCAAGTTCTAAATATCTCCAAGGCAAAAATGACAAGAGCTCCCACTACCATTCCCAGGCTTTGACACTCGCCAGATCGCTTCAGCTCTGATTTTCTTTGGCACTTTCACTCCTGCCACATGCATAGCAATGCAGCTGTACTGTAACTCTCTCACCCCTCTCTGCAGACCTGCATCTCCTTCTGCGCATCCAGAATCTCACCTGCCAGGTGAAACCATGCTCATCTGCTGCTGTTGTTGCACACCCTCTCAAATGTTTTTGTGAAGAATTTGCACTCTTCAAGCCAGGCACTTTGCCTGCATTTGCAGATAGCTCAGGCCTCTGAGAATCCAGATTTGGCTACTGCCTCTAGGCATCATCATTAACACATTTTCAGTCTGAACAACTGGCCAGAGGTGTTAAGCCATCAGGTAAATTCTGGAGTTCTGCAGTAGGCCTAGTCAGAGTCACGTGGAAAATCCTACGAAATACGAATTAGTAAGGCGGGTGGGGAAGGGAAGGTCACCCTGCAAAATCTTCCTTGTAGGGTTTCTATCAAGTCTGCGGATCCTTTCCCTGGTGGAGCCACGTTTGTTGCCACAGGGATGGCTGCCCTTCCTGAGTGACTTCGGAGCGTGCTGGGCAGCGGGGGCGCCCAGGCTGCTCGGGGAGGCAGGGGGCTCCTCGTGGCGCTGCCCGCGGCGCCGCCCGCGCCACAGGGCAGGGGAGCGCGACTCGCTGCCCCAAAGCCCCTGAGGGGGCTGCGCCACGCACCAGATACGGAGCCGGAAATGAAATTCCAAGGTCATTTTACTCCCACTTTGGGCTGAAATGGAGCGATCCACTTCTCAAGGAACCTCTTCGGGGAATAAACTAGGGACGGACCCTTATTCACACATTCCTTGGTTAAAACTGCCACGAATCAACTGACGTCTTTGCTCAGGGAAGGCGCTCAGGGCTGCCCCTGGGCTGGACAATCTTTCGAATGCAAAGCCATTTAAAAGACTTTTGCTTCAAAAGGACAGAAAGTCATGGATGTTCTGTCACTGCTCCTTACCTGTGACTCCTTTAGACCCATTAATGGCCAGTTTCTTCCTGTCTGTTTTACTGATATACTTCTGTTTCTGAAACATCTTCTCCATCGATTGCAAAGCCATTTAAAAGACTTTTGCTTCAAAAGGACAGAAAGTCATGGATGTTCTGTCACTGCTCCTTACCTGTGACTCCTTTAGACCCAGGTTAATGGCCAGTTTCTTCCTGTCTGTTTTACTGATATACTTCTGTTTCTGAAACATCTTCTCCAAAGCTTTCCTCTGGTCTTCAGAAAACACTGCTCTTCTTAATATACCTCTTCGGGCTTTTGAGTTAGACTCCTGGGTCAGAAGAGGCAGGACATTTTCCTCTCCTAGTGGAAATGGATGATAGTTTCATTAATATCTAACACATACCAGGGAAACATTAGGCACTGCCTGTTAAGCTGCTAGCAGGCTGGAGCCCCTCTTTGGATTTGTTGGTGGGGTAAGTGTGGTAACTTCAGTCCCATTCAGCGAGGACTAAACCCTCTCCTGAATCTAGAGGTGTTGTCAGTGGTCACGAGTCTCCCTTTGACACGGTGAAAAGTAAATCAGATGAGTTCATAGAGGAACATTAACAGGGCCTCTGTACACTCCACTTTAAAATCCAAATATGGTCAGAGAAAAACTTCTCCCCTTTCCTTTGCATATTATCTTCACTCAGTAAACTGCAGCAAGCTTTCCCAGGAGTTTATTTTCTCCCAGTAAGAAACAAAATGCCAGATAAATGTGGTCTGTAACACAGATTTAAAGGAGCTAAGTAGGCTTTATATAGCTTAGTTTTCTAAGAAAAGCCTGTCAGGGTGAACTTGCTCTCAGAAAATCACTGACCATTCACTTATTTATTCTGGAAACTGAAGCAATTTCTTTATTACAGGATTTGGAGAGCACTTAAAATTATTTCTTTCAGCCTGGTCTCTAATCCTTTGACATCCCATCACACGCCCTGGGAGGATAGTTTGCAGTGAGTTCAGTCGTATCCCCCGTATCCATGTCTGGAGAGGAATCTCCTGCAGATCCCCCACCCTGGAAAACAGTCTCAAAGTTGACAGAACTAGAGAATGGAGGAACTGGGAGCATCCAGAGAGTCTGTTCATTGCCCTCACAAGGAGCATTGAAAAAACAAAGCCATTGTGTCACCCGCAATTTGGGCTCTAAAGATGCAAGGTGTTGAGGGCACCTTCCCACACACCTGCCTCCTGGCTGCCTCCAAGATGCCTCCTGATTTGGGTGCACTGCCAAGCAACTCCTGTTGAGGGGCTCAGCAGTTCAGGATCAGCACCAATGGCAAAATTCCCATCTACAGCAGATTTTCTAAAAGATTACACGTTATTTTCATGAAAAGTCTATCTGTTCTAGTCAGCTGCAGTGGTAGTGGAAGGAAATCAAATACATTTGTTCAGTAAATATTACAGAATGGTTGAGGTTGGAAGGGACCTCTAGAGATCATCTAGTCCAACCCCCCTAAATACGATGCTCTTTAAAGCATTACTCCCATATGTGTCCTCTCCAGCTGTGGCCAAAGAGGAAGGATATCAGAAACTGAACAAGTACAAAATGGTCTTTCCCTAAAATACACTCCTAGCAGCCAGCAATGCCTATTCAGAGACCCGTGGATTTAGCAGCTCCTGCTAGACAGGTCTTCCATCAATTTTGCTAAACCTTAAGAACCCATCTTCATATCTGGTCCCCATAACGGCATCTGGCAATAAATCACTATTTAAAATTAAAGTGTTACAATATAAAGAAAATTAAATACATGTGAATATATTTCAACTTCTAAAATAATATCTGAAAACTTATTTAAAATCATAGCCTACTGGTTAATGCCCTGGTGTATATTACACAGTGAGACATAGACTGTCAAAACGGACTGTGGGAAGAACACAACCCAAAATGTCACCTTGGACATTCCTGCAAGCGGAGCTCACATTTCCCTGAAGGCTGCAACTGCCACCCCCCAAAGCCTCCTTCCTGTCCAGGGAGCTGGGATAAACTTCCCTTTGCCTTTCGTCCTCAAGCATATGCTTCCTATCCTTCTCGGGCAGTTTAGGTGCCTTTCTCCAGATGGTTTCCAGGTGGTTCCTGATCAATCATTAAGGCTTTTTCTAAGAGATTATTGGAAGGTAAAGTTTGAGGATGGAGAGGTTTGAACTGAAACTTCCTCTCATCCCCCCTGCTGACACAAGGCAGGGAAACGGCTCAGCAGGGCCGGTCCCGACTGCGGGGCTGAGCTCCACAATGGAGCTGTCACCCGAGGACAGCGACTGCCACATTATGTGACCCCTTAAAATTTGTCTTGCCTGGCTGGTTGTTCACAGTCAATCAGCTAAGAAACAACCTCCTGCTGGAGCACTGAGGCTCCAATTAATTCCTATGCAGGTTACAGCTTAAAACCTGTGTAAGGCCAGTGGGGTAGTGAAGGATCTACACAGCGTAACACATACGTGATGGATTGTAAGGCCAAACTAAACCCAACTTAATCACAGGCAGGACACAGATAAGTATTAGGGACCTGCCATCAGGTCAGCACCGGGGCAAAAATCTTCCAGCTTCTGTTTGGGAGAAGTCCAGAGATCTTCAAAAAAGTATCTCATATTTCAATATACATTCTGACTCTGTATGCAAAAAAATAAGTTCCAACCCATGAATTAAAGGATTTTCTGAGATGCTGGGGACAGGCAGGAGCTCACACGCTGCAGCAATTCTACTGCAGTCTGTCACTCTGAACAGGCATCAAAAGGCTCAGTGCTCTGCTGACATAAATGTGAATCTGCTACCAACTATTGCCTATGTTGCTGGTTTGGTTTTTGTTTTGCTTTGTTTTGTTTTTTTTTCTTTAAGTCTTTCCTTCGTATCCTAATATATAGTGATAAATGTCTTCTTAATCTGTGGAACAATCTTCATTTGCCTTCATGGCAGAGACCACCTTGAAGGAGCAAGTAAAAGCTTTAGTCATGGTTTCCATTTTTTCATTGGAATTCAATACATTCTAGTTAAATGGACAATTAATAGGTCACTTCCAAAATAGTAGTGTATCAGTCCTGGTTAATAAACAATCCCCACAGTTGATAATGGCCCTATGTATTCAGCGAGTCCCTGTATACACTCAGCTCATCCACTAAATCCCTTTTCAGGTAGACAGGGTTATATGGGAAGATGAGCTAGAATGAGTCTATAAAAGTCAGTTTCATTCACTGCTTTATTTTTCAGTCAAGTGCTTTAAATGGTGTCCAGAAAATCTCTTGGAATGTGAGACAGGAGAAAAGACTGGCACACAGAGTATTGCTTTATGGCCATACAAAAGGGCAAATGACCCTTGCCCAGGCCTTTTCAGTGTGAAATGGTTCCTAAAGTTCATCTGCACAGTGAAAAATAGTGGTGAGGTCGCGTGTGGATGAGTAAAGTGAAAGTGGGGATTGGTCATGGTGCTGTCAGCCATTGTGGGAGCGCCGGGGCCACGTAAAACGCTCTGTGGGAAAGTGTCGGCCCCCTAAAGAGGGGCTCGCAAGCTTGCAGCTCATTAAACTGCCAGCATTTGCTGCCTCACTTGTCAAGAAGCATTCCACTTAGCAACTGCCCTCCTGAAACATTCATAAAACACAGGCACACCGTCGGGAAGGGCTCGAATGCAACGGTGACAAGAAAGTGTATGCTGGAGGGAGCACACATAAGCTCCAGTTCTCGTTTGGATTTGACACACAATTTGGTCCTTTTACTTCATTTTGGATGACCAGGAAATGCCTCCTTGCTTTGTATTTACACATATTTCTCCTTGTGTTTACACATAC